>NC_088236.1:17918331-18202273 GCF_036934945.1 Oncorhynchus masou masou | reverse complement strand
AGCACAACAAAGGTATTAAATTGAATTTATTTTGTGTAACAGACATATACAACAAAATGTACTGGACAACATCACTTGAAATAATTAATTAAAACGCTTGTTTCCAAAGTGGTCCTCGATGGTAAAAACAACAACACATATATAACCTAATATAGGGGACAGACAGATAGAGACAGATGAATAGATTGAGCAGATAGATTGTTGAGAAAGAGAGCGCTACCTATGCATCTATGAGAGAGACAGATGAAAAAGAGCTCACTTTAACAAGACATATACTGAATAATACATACCTTTTATTTACACTAGGTTGGCCTGAGAAAGAAAGAGGAGAGAGTGCGCATGTGTGTGTAGCTGATGATAGAGCACAGCTCTGGCCTTCCTGAGGAAGAGTGAGTGGGAAAAAGGACCATTATGACCGGTGCAATTACACGGCCAATATGTGATGGCATAAGTGTGCATGTTTTTTTTAAACATTTTTTTTATTTCACCTTTATTTAACCAGGTAGGCTAGTTGAGAACAAGTTCTCATTTACAACTGCGACCTGGCCAAGATAAAGCAAAGCAGTGTGAACAGACAACAACACAGAGTTACACATGGAGTAAACAATAAACAAGTCAATAACACAGTAGAAAAAAAATGGAAAAAAAAGAAAAAGAAGAGTCTATATACATTGTGTGCAAAAGGCCTGAGGAGGTAGGCGAAAAATTACAATTTAGCAGATTAACACTGGAGTGATAAATGATCAGATGGTCATGTGCAGGTAGAGATACTGGTGTGCAAAAGAGCAGCAGCTAACTGGAAGGAAAGGCGGCCAAATGAGGTGTTGGCTTTAGGGATGATCAGTGAGATACACCTGCTGGAGCAAATGCTACAGGTGGGTGTTGCTATCATGACCAGTGAACTGAGATTAGGCGGAGCTTTACCAAGCATGGAATTGTAGATGACCTGTAAGATTGATTGATTGGAACTTGATGCCTCGCCTATTAATGCATGAAAGGCCCTATTGAGAAATCAACATAGGCCTAGTGACTGAACAACAAAAGAGGTCCCAATACTAGTAGCAACATCAGCAGCAACACTGCCAGCAGCAGCAACACTGCCAGTAGCAGCAACACTGCCAGCAGCAGCAACACTGCCAGTAGCAGCAACACTGCCAGCAGCAGCAACACTGCCAGCAGCAGCAACACTGCCAGTAGCAGCAACACTGCCAGTAGCAGCAACACAGCCGGCTGCAACACTGCCAGCAGCAGCAACACTGCCAGTAGCCTAGGCCTACAGTAGATTGCGCTCTGTGATGTTTGAATACTCAGCCACCTACATGCTTAGAAACAGCTTAACGGTAACCTGACATTAGTAATGAGTATGAGGTGGGCAGAGGTCTCCCAAATTAAACAAACAGATGACAATGACAACAGTCTCAGTACAGTTAGTAAGCAGATGGGTAATAGGGCAGTATCTCCTTTCTAAATCCTACACCCCGAGTGGTAGAAATAGGCCTACATGAATGGATGAATTTCGACCAGATTCAAGTGGTTTGACTCTAACTGCGTTCTCAGTCTATAAAACCATATTAGCTGTATTCATTTACCAGATGATAAATGAATACAGCTAATATGGTTTTATAGACTGAGAACGCAGTCCTAGTCAGACCACTTGAATCTGGTCGAAATTCATCCATTCATGTAGGCCTATTTCTTTGTGTCCTTGTGCTAACCAACAGGATATGGAAGGTTAACTAACAGCATCATGTCCGAAGGTGGAGTCCTCCTCACACTTTGGCATATAACCCCTGACAAGGGGCCGTGTAAAGTCAGTGGTCGTGTGAAGGAGAGGAGACGAGGTAAAGAAACTACTGTATTTCAGTCTACAGGAGAACAACATGTATGTCCTCGACCTTGTTAAATGACAACAGTGTCTAGTCACTACGGATTAGCCTGCTGACTCATATCGGAGGCCTGGCTTATACGTTATGCTACATACTGCTTCCATGGGAAGATCTCAATTGCATACTCCTCGTATCCTCTCCCCTCCTCAAAACCCATTGGTGGAGAAGGTCAGGGGGGGACCTCTGGCTTTCTCATCCAATGGGTTTTGAAAAGGAGACGAATAGAGAGGGGAGAGGATGCAATTGAGATCTTCCCCATGTCTCAACTTGGAGATCTGACCTCGTTCTACATCCTCATACACAGGATGGAATGTGTTTGTCTGAAGAGTAGAGGGAGATTGTAATTATGTGACAAGTTTGCAGTGTCATATTATATAATGGCTTGAATGGGATGTTTAAACAATGATGGGCTTCAGTGAGCTGTCAAATGTCAAATGTGCTGCAATTAACAGACAAGCAAGTGGAGAGGGAGAAGAAGCTTATGTAATTTGTATGTGTACAAAAGTATGAGGACACTTGCTCGTTGAACATCTCATTCCAAAATTATGGGCATTAATATGGAGTTGGTCCCCCTTTTGCTGCTATAACAGCCTCCACTCGTCTGGAAAGGCTTTCCACTAGATGTTGGAACATTGCTGCAAGGACTTGCTTCCATTCAGCTACAAAAGCATTAGCAAGGTCGGGCACTGATGTTGGGCGATTAGGCCTGGCTCTCAGTCTGTGTTCCAATTCATCCCAAAGGTGTTCAATGGGGTTGAGGTCATGGCTCTGTGCAAGCCAGTCAAGTTTTTCCACACCGATCAACAAACCATTTCAGTATGGACCTCGCTTTGTGCAAGGGGGGCATTGTCATTCTGAAACAGGGCCTTCCCCAAACTGTTGCCACAAAGCTGGAAGCACAGATTCGTCTAGAATGTATTTGTATGCTGTATTGTCAAGCTTTCCCTTCACTGGAACTAAGGAACCTGAACCATGAAAAACAGCCCCAGACCATTATTCCTCCTTCACCAAACCTTACAGTTGGCACTATACATACTGGCAGGTAGTTCCACTCCAACCGATGCTTGGCATCGCGCATGGTGATCTCAGGCTTGTGTGCGGCTGCTTGGCCATGGAAACCTATTTCACGAAGCTCCCGACTAACCGTTCTTGTGCCTAACGTTGATTCCAGAGGTAGTTTGGAACTCGGTAGTGAGTGTTGCAACTGAGTGTTGCAATCTTCTCACGCTATGTGCTTCAGCATTCGCCGGTCCCGTTCTGTGAGCTTGTGCGGCCTACCACTTCGCAGCTGAGCTGTTGTTGCTCCTAGACGTTTCCACTTCACAATAACAGTACTGACAGTTGACTGGGGCAGCTCTAACAGGGCAGAAATTTGACAAACTGACTTGTTGGAAAGGTGGCATCCTATGACGGTACCACATTGTAAGTCACTGTGCTATTTAGTACGGGCTATTCTACCTCCATTGTTTGTGTAACAGTATAACTTTAGACCGTCCCCTCGCCCATACCCGGGCGCGAACCAGGGACCCTCTGCACACATCAACAACAGTCACCCACGTTACCCATCACTCCACAAAAGCCGCGGCTCTTGCAGAGCCAGGGGAACCACTACTTCAAGGTCTCAGAGCAAGTGACGTCACCGATTGAAACGCTATTTAGCGCGCGCTACCGCTAACTAGCTAGCCGTTTCACATCTGTTACACTGACCCCCCTTTTGACCTCCTCCTTTTCCGCACCTGCCAGTGATCCGGGTTAACAGCATCAATGTAAAAGTATAACTTTAGACCGTCCCCTCGCCCATACCCGGGCGCAAACCAAGGACCCTCTGCACACATCAACAACAGTCACCCACGAAGCATCGTTACCCATCGCTCCACAAAAGCCGCGGCTCTTGCAGAGCAAGGGGAACCACTACTTCAAGGTCTCAGAGCAAGTGATGTCACCGATTGAAACGCTATTTAGCGCGCACCACCGCTAACTAGCTAGCTGTTTCACATCCGTTACATTTGTCTATGGAGATTGCATGGCGGTGTCCTTGATTTTATACACCTGTCAGCAATGGGTGTGGCTGAAATAGCAGAATCCACTAATTTGAAGGGGTGTCCACATAATTTTGAGAATGTAGTGTATATTATATCAAAACAGGTTCATACACTCCATCTAGTGGTCATATCTTACAAAGCAAAAAGTGACAGCCAAGATCTCAACAACATTGTAACAAACAGACAATGTGATCATCTTGATTTAAAGCATCATTGTGTAAGACGTTTGGTCACAGTTTTAGCTATATTTCTAATATTGAAATTAATATTAGCGAGCTACTGTTACAGTCTGCACACATTTACTTTAACATTAGCTAGGTAGCGAAAATGCATAACTTCTCGTTACAGTAATAAAATTGGACAGTTATAGAAGATAACTGAGTAGCTACGAGACTAGTTAGAAGTAACGTTATCTATGTTTGACAAAACAGAGGCGTTCGTCTAGGTCAAAGTTTATACAGGGGATGGGGTAATGTTAACGTTAGCCACTTAAGTATTTTCCTCTGGCTGTCAGTAGTATTTATTTCCTAAATGGTCGGTGCCCACATGTTCTTTCATCACCCCAACGGTCCGGCGTAATAGACCTCTGATCCTGCTCATATTGAGAATATATGATATATGCAGCTATCGTTCTCGTATACGTCACCATACAACCAGTCCCATCAACGCATATTCAATTGGATTTGTTGTTTATGTAATCAAAAACAGATAACAGTAAGATATGTTTTGATTGGATGTTTTGATTGGATGACTGTATCCGAGTAACCAATGAGTGCGCTTGTTATACCAGAGCGGTGTTCAAACATAACAACATGGCCACCCACACGTCCCTTGTTGACTGGGAGCTAGCTTGCTAAATGATGTTAAATAAAACAGTGGCATAAAATGATTCGATCGGGATTTTATCAATCCCAGATCACAAATATGTATTGTACACACAAAGCGTTTGAAAAACGAGTTCAGTAGCGAACGATATTGAACGTGTAGATGGGTAACCAACCCTCGAGCTAGCTATGCTAGCTTGAGAACAAACAAACATTCATTTAAGGCTAGCTAGCTACGAAATTGAAATATTAATTTATTGTGGGAAGATGTTGGGTTTTCTAACAGCAAGACAGGCTGGACTTGACGACCCACTTCGTCTGAGACGGGCAGAGTCAACACGGAGGTGAGGGGAAGTTGGACATATCATTCCTGGGAACGCTAACGTTACTGTTACCAGTGTTTTGTCGGTATCACTTGCTGTCACAATCATAAATGGTCTATATCGTAAAAATTTATGAAAACAACTATTTGCTTTGGGATGTTAATTTAAAGAGTGGCATAAGGTCAACAGTGTGTCTAGTTTAAAAAATACATTTTATGAAGATATATTGTAGACATAGGCGGGGTTTATGACGGTTGTGCAATTAATTAGGCTCCATGTTGGTGTGTGGGTGTTATGACGCATTCAAAACAACCGGGAACTCGGAAATCTCCGACTTCAGTGCGTTCATCACAACTAGGAATTCGGTAAAAGTATTTTGAACGACCATTCAACTCGGAATTCCATTTTGGGAACTCGGGCAGCTCCTACTTTCCGACCTGAAGATCACTGACGTCATGACGTCAGTCTTCTTTGTTTTCTCTTAAGGGTCCTCAATTTAGAGCTGAATCATGACAGAGATGTGGATCGAATCCATAGCAACGGCGTAAACACCATAGACATTGAAGTCATTGAGGGCAGATAGTAAGTATCATTAGTAGTAGGTCTGACAATATGTCAATTGAGGACATAATTTGTTATGATTACCATATAGCCTAGGCCTATAACATGTAACCTAATGCATAGTTCCGTCATCACCTGATTTCAACATAACGTGATACATAAGCAACCTCCTATAATTCAACATAGACATGTGTTGCCTGTATAGCACTTTTTTAGAATCCTTCTGGTGCTATCTCATTGGGAGATAACCCTCTCCTCTTGTCTGTTCTGTAGCATGCTATCTGGAGGGGCAGATGGGGTGATTGTGGTGTATGACCTGGAGAACAACAGCAGGAAACCCCAATACACCTGTAAAGCAGTCTGCACTGTAGGCAGGTGTGTGGCTCACATACCTGATGGCATCCACTAGATGGCAGCATCACTGTGTGTGTGTGAGTGTGTGTGTGAGTGTGTGTGTGAGAGAGAGAGAGGCTCTGGTGGTCACTGTTAGTCTGTTTGTGTTGCAGGTCCAGTCGGTATGTCCACAGGTTCAGTGTAGAGACAGTGCAGTGGTACCCACACGACACAGGCATGTTTGTCTCCAGCTCCTTTGACAAAACCATGAAGGTCTGGGACACTGAGACACTAAAGGTACACCTTACATACTCTTTTTAACTCGGTCTCTCTCTTGCACTCTTTTATGGCCATATGGTGCTCTCTGTGATGAGCTAGAATCACGCTGTGCCATGGTTACCTCAGAGGCGGCTAGGGGACAGCAAAACTTGTTTGCAGAGGGATTTGCATTGTAACTGTCACTCTACTCTCGTCCTCCAGCTTCCTAGTCCCCTGCTCTGTTCCCCTCCACTCCCCTCCATTCCTCTCCTCCAGCTTCCTAGTCCCCTCCCCTCCATTCCCTCCTCCCCTCCATTCCTCTCCCTCCAGTTCTCCTCCACTCCCCTCCATTCCTCTCCTCCAGCTTCCTAGTCCCCTGCTCTGTTCTCCTCCACTCCCCCATTCCTCTCCTCCAGCTTCCTAGTGCCCTGCTCTGTTCTCCTCCATTCCTCTCCTCCTCTAGCTTCCTAGTCCCTTGCTCTGTTCTCCTCCACTCCCCTCCATTCCTCTCCTCCTCCAGCATCCTAGTCCCCTGCTCTGTTCTCCTCCACTCCCCTCCATTCCTCTATCCTCCCTCCTCCAGCTTCCTAGTGCCCTGCTCTGTTCTCCTCCACTCCCCTCCATTCCTCTCCTCCTCCAGCTTCCTAGTCCCCTGCTCTGTTCTCCTCCACTCCCCTCCATTCCTCTCCTCCTCCTGCTTCCTAGTCCCCTGCTCTGTTCTCCTCCACTCCCCTCCATTCCTCTCCCAGTCTCACAGCCGCATCCCTCATTTCTGTCTCCTGGTCCCATTGTGTCAGTCAGTCACGACAGTGTTCTTTCCTATCGTGCTGGCCGGCTAACCGACTGACTGAACAGTGGTTTTCTATACATGTTTGATCTTCCTATGTAGTAGTGTTGTCTCTGTACAGCACAGATATATCAAGTTAATGTTCATGTTGAACTAAAGCTGATAAAGTTTAGAGTCTGAAGTTCCTTCTTCTTGTGTGTCTGTAGCCCGCTGAAGTGTTCCAGTTTGAAGGAAACGTCTACTGTCACCACATGTCCCCCATTGCCAGGAAACACAGCCTCATCGCAGGTGTGTGTGTGTGTGTGTGTGTGTGTGTGTGTGTAGCAAGCTCCGTCTCACATCAGAATTAGACGTTCATCTATGTTTCTTAAACATCACATTTCGAAGTTGTTGTAAAAATCACATTTTGAAGTGTTTTTAAGGTTAAGTTTTATGGTTAACCATTCTGAGTTAATGCCTAAGGTAAGGGTTAAGATTTGGGATAGGTTTAAAAAACAAAATCTCAAAAACAACTTTCTGTCGTGGATTTGAGCATGCAACCTTTAGCACCAGAGATAGATGCTTACGCCTATCCAGCATCCCTCACCCCTGTCCACAATGCCTTGGCAACACCTAAACCTACTTGAAGCCTAGTGGCCGGTTTCCACGTCATCTCCCGACGTCCCTAGACATGGATGGACGTCGAATTCTGGCTTGTATCACGGGTGATCTGGCTGTGGGTGAAATTGTACGTGTGTCATGCTCTTAAAATATGATTTACTGTCTATGTCTTATTGATATAATCTAAGAATGAACATATGAGGCCTCAGTAAATCAAACAAAATTACGTTAAAATGTTGTTTGTGAAACAGCTGTGTGGTACAGAGTCTATGCCCCTAGCGGTGTCAGGGGTTGGAACTGACTCAGGAAGAGTTTAGAGAGACGTGCTGTTCTGGAGACATGACAGGAATCCAGGCTCTGCCCCCCTGCTGACAGAGCAGGACAGACTGGTTACACATACCTTCCCAATCACCCACACTGCTCTCACTCGCCCTGTTGTGTTTTGTTTCTCTGAGATTCTTTTCCAAACTCAAAACAAAATGCCATGAAGTCTTTCAATTACACATTTTACTAATGGCACAATCAACCTTTTTCTGGAAAGTTCTGGTGGTGCTAGAATAATCAGAATTTGTCAGGCGAACCAGAATTCTAATTTTATTTGTGTCGGGTTTCTAACAGATGGACTCAACCCTGGTTATTTTGTGTCCATCCCTGTCAGCTCTAGCTCCCTGTCAGCTCTCATCCCCTATGTGAATGATGTGTATTATTAGCTCATGTTTATCCAAGAGTAGAACTGCTCTCTTATACATTCCTATCTTATCTGAGAGAACCAGGGCCTCCAATTTCTCCTCTGTCACAAAGCATTAACGCACACAGTGAAAGTGGAGATGTTTTTCTGTGTGTTCTCAGTGGGTACCAAAGACCAGAAAGTACAGCTCTGTGACCTGAAGTCTGGCTCACGCATCCAGGTTTTGCAGGGTGAGAGCCACACACACACACCCACCCACCCCTATGTCTTACTATACTTGTGAGGACTTCAAAATCTTATTTTCCCTAAACCTAATTGAACCTTTATTTAACTAGGCAAGTCATTTAAGAAACAAATTCTTATTTACAATGGCTCCCTACCCCAGACAAACCCGGACGATACTGGGCCAATTGTGCACCGCCCTATGGGACTCCCAATCATGGCCGGATGTGATACAGCCTGGATTTGAACCAGGGACTGTAGTGACGCCTCTTGCACTGAGATGCAGTGCCTCAGACCGCTGTGCCACTCGGGAGTGTAAACCTAACCCCTAAGCCTAAAATAGCCTTTTTACAAGTGAGGCCTGGCAAAATGTCCTCACTTCTGAGTTTTATTTGGTTTACTTTTCTTGTGAGGACTTCTGGTACTCACAAGTATAGTAAAACGTGTCTACACTAACGCACACTTCCACCGACTGTCCTTTCTATCCCTCAGGTCACAGAGGTGAGGTCCTATCTGTTCGATGGTCGCCAAGATATGAGCACATTTTAGCTACAGCCAGGTAGGCCGACCTACACCAAACCTGGAGAGATACAACTACCTTGAAGGGCCATTAGATAAATGTCCCTCCCTCATTTCACGCCCAAGTATCATAGAAATTCCCATCTAGCTAGTGAAAGGGATTCTACTTTCTATTACCATAACTAGACTGTATCAGTATGTCACCTGAACTCATTGGCACACAGAGAGACTGAACCAGCCTCTGTTCCCTGGGAATAACAATGCAGCATATGGCAGGGAGAGAGTACTCCGCTGGTTTATGCCAAATTAGATCTGCTAATTAAACCATTGGGATCAAATCACTGTCCCTTTGGGCTGTAAGTGATTTGAAAAACAACTGAGCAGCATTTCAACTGCTACTGATAACATGGGCAGTTGGACAGTGAAGCACACTGTCTTTGAACATTTAGTATGGACTGAAATTATTTTTTTATATGGAGGACTGTTTTGAGGAAATTTGAGGCACTATTCTATAGCTGGATAATTGAAGGGATTGTGTTGCGTTGTTGTAGTGTTACGTTGTTGATGCCCAGTGATGTGAACCTTCATCTGCAGACCAATTAGGGGACGTTTATGTAAGGTTCATTTATATATCCCTTTAAGGCCCCAGGGCACAGACACATGTCCCCTGAGGGATGGAAGGCTGTTGATTTTGGCTTCTCATGCGCTCTCTCTGTTGCTCTGTCTCTCTATCTCGACCTCTCGCTCTCTCTCTCTCAGTACTGACAGCAGGGTGTTGGTGTGGGATGTGCGTCGGGCCTCAGGGAGCCTGTTCTCTCTGGATCAACACAACGGGGACAAGTCCAAGGCCTCTTCAGAGGCAGGTAGGAACACATTGTTACACCTCCCCTCTCCCTGACTCCCCACACCCCTGATAACGGGGTCAAGAGAAGATGTCTACATGATAGTGAAAGCATTGTGATAACGGGGTCAAGAGAAGATGTCTACATGATAGTGAAAGCATTGTGATAACGGGGTCAAGAGAAGATGTCTACATGATAGTGAAAGCATTGTGATAACGGGGTCCTGGGAAGATGTCTACATGATAGTGAAAGCATTGTGAAGATGTCTAATGATAGTGAAAGCATTGTGATAACGGGGTCCTGGGAAGATGTCTACATGATAGGGTCCTGGGAAGATGTCTACATGATAGTGAAAGCATTGTGATAACGGGGTCCTGGGAAGATGTCTACAAAGCATGATAGTGAAAGCATTGTGATAACGGGGTCCTGGGAAGATGTCTACATGATAGTGAAAGCATTGTGATAACGGGGTCCTGGGAAGATGTCTACATGATAGTGAAAGCATTGTGATAACGGGGTCCTGGGAAGATGTCTACATGATAGTGAAAGCATTGTGATAACGGGGTCCTGGGAAGATGTCTACATGATAGTGAAAGCATTGTGATAACGGGGTCCTGGGAAGATGTCTACATGATAGTGAAAGCATTGTGATAACGGGGTCCTGGGAAGATGTCTACATGATAGTGAAAGCATTGTGATAACGGGGTCCTGAGAAGATGTCTACATGATAGTGAAAGCATTGTGATAACGGGGTCAAGAGAAGATGTCTACATGATAGTGAAAGCATTGTGATAACGGGGTCCTGAGAAGATGTCTACATGATAGTGAAAGCATTGTGATAACGGGGTCAAGAGAAGATGTCTACATGATAGTGAAAGCATTGT
The DNA here is from genome assembly GCF_036934945.1 of Oncorhynchus masou masou. Lineage (NCBI taxonomy): Eukaryota > Metazoa > Chordata > Actinopteri > Salmoniformes > Salmonidae > Oncorhynchus > Oncorhynchus masou. The sequence continues at coordinate 18,191,504 of NC_088236.1, read as the reverse complement.
GATAACGGGGTCCTGTCTACATGATAGTGAAGCATGTCGATAGGCATTGTCAAGAGAAGATGTCTACATGATAGTGAAAGCATTGTGATAACGGGGTCCTGGGAAGATGTCTACATGATAGTGAAAGCATTGTGATAACGGGGTCATTGAGAAGATGTCTACATGATAGTGAAAGCATTGTGATAACGGGGTCCTGAGAAGATGTCTACATGATAGTGAAAGCATTGTGATGATAGTGAAAGCATTGTGATAACGGGGTCCTGAGAAGATGTCTACATGATAGTGAAAGCATTGTGATAACGGGGTCCTGAGAAGATGTCTACATGATAGTGAAAGCATTGTGATAACGGGGTCCTGGGAAGATGTCTACATGATAGTGAAAGCATTGTGATAACGGGGTCCTGAGAAAGATGTCTACATGATAGTGAAAGCATTGTGATAACGGGGTCCTGGGAAGATGTCTACATGATAGTGAAAGCATTGTGATAACGGGGAAGATCCTGATAGGAAGATGTCTGTCTACATGATAGTGAAAGCATTGTGATAACGGGGTCCTGGGAAGATGTCTACATGATAGTGAAAGCATTGTGATAACGGGGTCCTGAGAAGATGTCTACATGATAGTGAAAGCATTGTGATAACGGGGTCCTGGGAAGATGTCTACATGATAGTGAAAGCATTGTGATAACGGGGTCCTGGGAAGATGTCTACATGATAGTGAAAGCATTGTGATAATGATAGTGAAAGCGGGGTCCGGGAAGATGTCTACATGATAGTGAAAGCATTGTGATAACGGGGTCCTGAGAAGATGTCTACATGATAGTGAAAGCATTGTGATAACGGGGTCCTGGGAAGATGTCTACATGATAGTGAAAGCATTGTGATAACGGGGTCCTGAGAAGATGTCTACATGATAGTGAAAGCATTGTGATAACGGGGTCCTGAGAAGATGTCTACATGATAGTGAAAGCATTGTGATAACGGGGTCCTGGGAAGATGTCTACATGATAGTGAAAGCATTGTGATAACGGGGTCCTGAGAAGATGTCTACATGATAGTGAAAGCATTGTGATAACGGGGTCCTGGGAAGATGTCTACATGATAACGGGTGAAAGCATTGTGATAACGGGGTCCTGAGAAGATGTCTACATGATAGTGAAAGCATTGTGATAACGGGGTCCTGAGAAGATGTCTACATGATAGTGAAAGCATTGTGATAACGGGGTCCTGGGAAGATGTCTACATGATAGTGAAAGCATTGTGATAACGGGGTCAAGAGAAGATGTCTACATGATAGTGAAAGCATTGTGATAACGGGGTCCTGGGAAGATGTCTACATGATAGTGAAAGCATTGTGATAACGGGGTCCTGGGAAGATGTCTACATGATAGTGAAAGCATTGTGATAACGGGGTCCTGGGAAGATGTCTACATGATAGTGAAAGCATTGTGATAACGGGGTCCTGGGAAGATGTCTACATGATAGTGAAAGCATTGTGATAACGGGGTCCTGGGAAGATGTCTACATGATAGTGAAAGCATTGTGATAACGGGGTCCTGGGAAGATGTCTACATGATAGTGAAAGCATTGTGATAACGGGGTCCTGAGAAGATGTCTACATGATAGTGAAAGCATTGTGATAACGGGGTCCTGGGAAGATGTCTACATGATAGTGAAAGCATTGTGATAACGGGGTCCTGGGCAGATGTCTACATGATAGTGAAAGCATTGTGATAACCTGGGGTCCTGGGAAGATGTGATAACGGGGTCCTGGGAAGATGTCTACATGATAGTGAAAGCATTGTGATAACGGGGTCCTGGGAAGATGAAGATGTCTATAACATGATGATAGTGAAAGCATTGTGATAACGGGGTCCTGGGAGAGAAGATGTCTACATGATAGTGAAAGCATTGTGATAACGGGGTCCTGGGAAGATGTCTACATGATAGTGAAAGCATTGTGATAACGGGGTCCTGGGAAGATGTCTACATGATAGTGAAAGCATTGTGATAACGGGGTCAAGAGAAGATGTCTACATGATAGTGAAAGCATTGTGATAACGGGGTCCTGGGAAGATGTCTACATGATAGTGAAAGCATTGTGATAACGGGGTCCTGGGAAGATGTCTACATGATAGTGAAAGCATTGTGATAACGGGGTCAAGAGAAGATGTCTACATGATAGTGAAAGCATTGTGATAACGGGGTCCTGAGAAGATGTCTACATGATAGTGAAAGCATTGTGATAACGGGGTCCTGGGAAGATGTCTACATGATAGTGAAAGCATTGTGATAACGGGGTCCTGGGAAGATGTCTACATGATAGTGAAAGCATTGTGGGTCCTGGGAAGATGTCTACATGATAGTGAAAGCTGGGAAGATGTCTACATGATAGTGAAAGCATTGTGATAACGGGGTCAAGAGAAGATGTCTACATGATAGTGAAAGCATCGTGATAACGGGGTCAAGAGAAGAGATAAAGGGTTGAGTGTCCTTTCCCCTTAAACAATAGTTATATCATCTCATTGGCATTTAATGACGCGTGTGTGTTTTTGCCAGTGAACACAGCCCATAATGGAAGGGTAAATGGCCTCTGCTTCACGGTCGACGGCCTCTACCTTCTCACCACGGGAACAGACGACCGCATGAGGCTGTGGAACAGTGCCAATGGAAACAACACACTGGTAGGTTCTGTGTGTGTGTGTTACAGTGCAGAGAGTGTCAAAAAGTGTTTGGCGTCCAATGGATGAGGGTGGGGACTGTGTGTGTGTGTGTGTGTATGCACATTTCCTGCCCATCCCTGGAGTCCTTGTCTGGAACACATAACATAGCGTGTGTGACTCTTCCAGGCCTTACCCTAAATGATCAGTAGCCATCCCTCTCTGACAGCGGCCTCCAGCACTAAGGGACATCATTGTGCCTCTAATTAACTTCCCCTCACTAACTGGGTCTGCAGGTGAAGGCCTCAAGCCTTCCCATAATGGTCCTGTGCTGCTTTGGGTTAGGAGAAACAGTTTGCCTGCTTGATGACTTGAAGATATATACATATATCCCTTTTATACACAGACTAAAATCCCACATGTTGGTATGTCTGAAAGGGGTAAGGAGTAAAAACATGGACAAATAAAAGCTAGCGAAAGACCAAGTCATGATTCCTGCATTTTCAGACCCTGTAACCAAAATACAGGAATGAATGGTGAATGGTTCTCTGCTTTTTTGCAGGTAAATTCATGAACACTTCCATTGTTTAATATCGCCCTAATTTGAACTGCAAACAGATCCCATGGTTTAACAACACCTCCCACTTATATTTATAAAAGGGGTATACCTGAAAATAAATGCTAAGGAAGGGGCTGTATGAAAGGGGGGTCATATAAACATTGCCTTATATTTTACACGTCACATGCTACATCTTCTGCCTAAAATGAGTTATACAGTACATCTTTAAACAGTTAATCTCGACAAATCCCAGGGAAGCCCACCTTAACTGGCGTGGTCCGTATCAGTACAACACATGTTGAGGTCTATTTAACCAGGTTTCAGATTTCTTTCCATGCTTATCACCACACTACATAATATTCTGTAGCAGGTTGATAGTTGAAGTGCTGTTCTACTGTTAGCTTGGTCATCCGTCCAACTGACCCTCCCAACTCCTCTCTGTCCCTCAGGTGAATTATGGGAAGGTGAGTAACGATAGCCGTAAGGGGTTAAAGATCACGGTGTCTCGTAGCTGCAGCCCGGAGTTTGTGTTTGTACCCTGTGGCAGCTCAGTGGCGGTGTACACTCTACACACTGGGGAACTCGTAACCATGCTAAGGGGACACTACAACAACGTGGACTGCTGCCAGTTCCACCCCGACTACCAGGTGACTGACTGACTATCTCTGTCTGCCCGTCTGTCTGTAGGTGCGTCCATCCTTTATGGCTATAGACTAATAAGAAATTACAGTGTTATTAACATCATTATGTTTGTTCATTATCAATACCCTACGTATGTTCATGTAAATCAGCTCATGTGACGTCATATTGTTCCTAAGTTGAACCAAGGTTTCTGAGACGTGGGTCCTATTCATTAGTGCACACTGTAGCAAACCATAGCAAAATGTTTTGCAATGGAAAACCCGGTAGGTCCCTCCCTGTTTTGACCCATTTGCTTTTGTTTGGTTCCCAATGAATATGACCCTAGCAGACCAGAGGCCTTGAAGGCCTTCTGTACATCACAGAGAATCATAATAAATTCCTATTCTACCCACATTACTAGCGTCCTGCACATAGATAGCTGACGCATTGTCAGTTTGTTATTGTACAGTTGGCACAGATATGACAACCTGCCTTGGGAGGTACGGAACACTGTGGCCTTTCACTAATGTTAATCGAAGAAGATACTGAATTGAGACAGCATCCCCTCTTTTGCATTTTCCTGTTAATGGTTAAGGTTAGTATTTGTGACGAATGATTGGATGTTTACATCTGTGTAGCGCAGGACGAGATCTGTGAGTTGCAGTGGGGGGTGTATTTGAGGTAGGCTACAGTAGGTAATTTACCCTTGAATAGATGATATATTAAAGTCAACATCCTCATGTAAAGCCATTAGCCATGGCCTAGTCACAGGGGTATGAAAAACAATTGGGCCTTAATGATTATAAAGGTGAAGGCCAGAAATGAGTTTGTTCTCTTTTATGGAGAGTTTTGTTTACTCTTCAAAGTACTGCAATGGGAGGTTTGTTGAAGAACGGGGTCGTGCTACGTCAGATCATCCGATAATCTACTTTTACAAAGGCGGGTCTTTCCTTTCTTCACTCCAACTGCTATACCACATAAAGGCTAATAAATTCCCTAATACATGATTATACAGTTTCCGTAGTATCTCATTGTAATGCATATCTTACACATGCACATCGCCTTTCATATCACACTAGTATTTGTGTTAGACATTAGTTCTGCTGCTAGAGTATATCCGCCTAATGTCCTACTTATTAAACCTGTACGAATGTGGCAGAGCAACTTTGAGTGTTTTTTTATTGGAAAGAACACAGTTCTGGAATGTCTTTTTGCTTCTTGTCTTTAGAAGTAGGCTAATGCCACATTTGACATTTTAGTCATTTAGCAGACACGTTTATCCAGAGCGACTTACAGGAGTAATTAGGGTTGAGTGCCTTGCTCAAGGGCACATCGACCAATTTAATTTATTATAATATATATTTATCTTCTTCACCTAGTCGGCTTAGGGATTCGAGCCAGCGACCTTTCGGTTATTGGCCCAACACTCTTAACCGCTAGGCTACCTGCCACCCAAAAATACACCTCTTCAAATGATTGGCACGTTTGGACTTTATGAACTACTATTGGTTGTTTTCCTGGATGATGATTGTCATTGTTTTGAGTCTAGTGTTTCATAAGGTAGACACTGCTGTAATAACTATGTACTTTCTCCCGCCATCAACACTGATACTTCACCAACATGCTTCTTTCCACTTGACAAACTTAGCTATTTTAGGACCGAATGCTAACATGTGTATATGGGACACAGAGATTAAACCAAATGGAAGTTGAGCTGCAGACAAAATGGGTAAACAAACAGTAGCCAGGACCAGAGCTATACACTACTGTTCAAAAGTTTGGGGTCACTTAGAAATGTCCTTGATTTTGAAAGAAAAGCAAATTTTTTGTCTGTTAAAATAACATCAAATTGATCAGAAATACAGTGTAGACATTGTTAATGTTGTAAACGACTATTGTAGATTTTTGGCAGATTTTTAATGGAATATCTACATAGGCGTACAGAGGCCCAATATCAGCAACCATTGCTCCTGTGTTCGCACGTTGTGTTAGCTTATTCAAGTTTATCATTTTAAAAGGCTAATTGATTATTAGAAAGCCCTTTTGCAATTATGTTAGCACATCTGAAAACTGTTGTTCTGATTTAATAAAGCATTAAAACTGGCCTTCTTTAGACTAGTTGAGTATCTGGAGCATCAGCATTTGTGGGTTTGATTACAGGCTCAAATTGCCAAGAAACTGAAGATCTTGTACAACGCTGTGTACTACTCCCTTCACAGAACAGTGCAAACTGTCTCTAACCAGAATAGAAAGAGTGGGAGGCCCCGGTGCACACCTGAGCAAGAGGACAAGTACATTAGTGTCTAGTTTGAGAAACAGTCCTCAACTGGCAGCTTCATTAAATGGTACCCGCAAAACACCAGTCTCAACTAGAGGTCGACCTATTAATCGGAATGGGCGATTTAATTAGGGCCGATTTCAAGTTTTCATAACAATCGGTATTTTTGGGCGCCAATTTGCATATTTTTTAAATATTTTTTTATATACCTTTATTTAACTAGGCAAGTCAGTTAAGAACACATTCTTATTTTCAATGACGGCCTAGGAATGGTGGGTTAACTGCCTTGTTCAGGGGCAGAATAACAGATTTTCACCTTGTCAGCTCGGGGGATTCAATCTTGCGACCTTACAGTTAAGTAGTCCAACGCAATAACGACCTGTCTCTCTCTCGTTGCACTCCACAAGGAGACTGCCTGTTACGCAAATGCAGTAAGCCAAGGTAAGTTGCTAGCTAGCATTTAAAGTTATCTTTAAAAAACTATCAATCATAATCACTAGTTAACTACACATGGTTGATGATATTACTAGATATTATCTAGCGTGTCCTGCGTTGCATATAATCCGACTGAGCATACAAGTATCTGACTGAGCGGTGGTAGGCAGAAGCAGGCGAGTAAACATTCATTCAAACAGCACTTTCGTGCGTTTTGACAGCAGCTCTTCATTGTGCGTTAAGCATTGCGCTGTTTGACTTCAAGCTGATCAACTCCCGAGATGAAGCTCGTGTAACCGAAGTGAAATGGCTAGCTAGTTAGCGCATGCTAATTGTTGTTGTGTTGCTGGTTCGAGCCCAGGGAGGAGCGAGGAGAGGAACGGAAGCTATACTATTACACTGGCAATACTAAAGTGCCTATAAGAACATCCAATAGTCAAAGGTTAATGAAATACAAATGGTATAGAGGGAAATAGTCCTATAATACCTATAATAACTACAACCTAAAACTTCTTACCTGGGAATATTGAAGACTCATGTTAAAAGGAACCACCAGCTTTCATATGTTCTCATGTTCTGAGCAAGGAACTGAAACATTAGCTTTTTTACATAGCACATATTGCACTTTTACTTTCTTCTCCAACACTTTGTTTTTGCATTATTTAAACCAAATTGAACATGTTTCCTTATTTACTTGAGGCTAAAATTGATTTTATTGATGTATTATATTAAGTTAAAACAAGTGTTCATTCAGTATTGTTGTAATTAATTAAAATAATAATAATAATAATTGCAGATTAATCGGTATCGGCTTTTTTTGGTCCTCCAACAATCGGTATCGGCGTTGAAAATCATAATCGGTCGACCTCTCGTCTCAACATCAACAGTGAAGGGGCGACTCCAGGATGCTGGCCTTCTAATCGAAACCACAAATGCTGATGCTCCAGATACTCAACTACTCAACTACCAAAGAAGGACATTTTTATTGTTTCTTTAATCAGCAACAGTTTTCAGCTGTGCTAACATAATTGCAAAAGGGTTTTCTATGATCAATTAGCCTTTTAAAATGATAGACTTGGATTAGCTAACACAACGTGCCATTGGAACACAGGAGTGATGGTTGCTGATAATGGGCTTCTGTACGCCTATGTAAATGTTCCATAAACATTTAGCAGTTTCCAGCTACAATAGTCATTTACAACATTAACAATGTCTACACTGTATTTCTGATCAATTTGATGTTATTATAATGGACAAAAAATGTGCCTTTCAAAATCAAAAACATTTCTAAGTGACCCCAAACTTTTGAACGGTAGTGTATATATAGATAAATATATGGCTCTGGCCAGGACTTAAAGAGTATTGAGACCCAGGCTATATCACTCCTCTCTTCTGTATGTTTCCAGGAGCTGTACAGCGGGGGTAAAGACTGTAACATCCTAGCCTGGGTTCCTGTTGTACGGCCACCAGACGTGGAAGAAGAAGGGACAGCCGCCAAGGTAGGAGGCTGCACAGCAGGAACAATTTTAAGCACATTTGGGGGTTAGTAATTATACGCAGGGCCCTGTTCTTGTTCTAAAACGCTGTCACATTACCAAACTAATAGACAGGCATCTGGTAGGCCCTTTTTATTTGATACCAGTACATGTACATTTTAGACATTTAGCAGACGCTCTTATCCGGAGTGATCAATCAATCAAATGTATTTATAAAGCCCTTTTTACATCAGCCGATGTCACAAAGTGCTATACAGAAACCCAGCCTAAAACCCCAATCCGCAAGGAATTCAGATGTAGAATCACAGTGGCTAGGAACATCTCCCTAGAAAGGCAGGAATCTAGAAAGAAACCTAGAGAGGAACCAGGCTCTGAGGGCTAGTTCTCTTCTGGCTGTGCCGGGTGGAGATTATAACCGTACATGGCCAAGATGTTCCAACGCTCATAGATAATAATTACAGTGGTTGTAGAGGGTGCAACAGGTCAGCACCTCAAGAGTAAATGTCAGTTGGCTTTTCTTAGCCATTCATTCAAAGTTAGAGACAGCAGGTGCGGTAGAGAGCGAGGGTCAAAAACAGCAGATCTAAACCAGGTCAGAACTTGTCCGTGTAGACCAATTTGGGTTTCCAATCTCTCCAAAAGAATGTGGTGATCGATGGTATCAAAATCAGCACTAAGGTCTAGGAGCACGAGGACAGATACAGAGCCTTTGTCTGCCATCAAAAGGTAATTTACCACCTTCACGATTGCAGTCTCTGTGCGATGATGGGGTCTAAAACCTGACTGAAGCATTTCGTATACAATGTTAGTTTTTAGGAAGGCAGTGAGTTGCTGCGCAACAGCTTTTTCTACAACTTTTTAGAGGAATGGCAGACAGACTTCGCTTTTGTGCACACAGAAATGAGATCATAGGGGTTGTGGCTTGTGCTGCACCTTGTAACTCGGTACACACACAGTCAGCCTGGCTCAGCTTGGCTACATTCCCCAGGTGCTGATGAAATTATGTCGATAGGCATCTTCAGCTAGCTCCAAAAGCAGCTTCACCAGTTCTATTTAGTTTGGGAAACGGAATAATAATTGCTTGCTTGCACTTGGGAAATGTTTTTAATGCTTTCCTGATTACTCAATCGCTTTAACTCAAAACAACATGACAGCGAGAGAGTAAAGTGAGTTGAGAGTATTTTACTGAATGTATTTCTCCATCCCAGGGTGGGAGCCAGGCTACGGTGAATCCTGCTTTTGAAGACGCATGGAGCAGTGATGAGGACTGATGCATAAGCACAACTGTACAGCCCTACTCCATCGGACATTATGCATCTGTACAGCCCTACTCCATCGGACATTATGCATCTGTACAGCCCTACTCCATCGGACATTATGCATCTGTACAGCCCTACTCCATCGGACATTATGCATCTGTACAGCCCTACTCCATCGGACATTATGCATCTGTACAGCCCTACTCCATCGGACATTATGCATCTGTACAGCCCTACTCCATCGGACATTATGCATCTGTACAGCCCTACTCCATCGGACATAGCTTTAGGAATCTCATCATGGTGCTAGCTTCAGGAATCTCATCATGGTGTTAGCTTCAGGAATCTCATGTAGCATCTGAAGACTACAAATGCAGTTTAACATCTACTGTGGAGTTGGAGAATGAACCTTAATAGACTTTGAATCTCTGAGGTGACATCTGATTTATCTTTTATTTTATATACAAAATGGAAATCGACACTGAGTGTATGAAACATTGGGAACACCTACCTAATATTCAGTTGCATCATTTTGCCCTCAGAACAGCCTCAATTTGTCGGGGCACCTCTACAGGTGTCGAAAGCGTTTCACAGGGATGCTGGCTCATCTTGATACACACGGGAAACTGTTAAGTGTGAAAACCCATCTGCGTTGCAGTTATTGACACACTCAAACCAGTGTGCCTGGCACCTACTACCAGCAGCATACGGTCAGCAGCATACGGTCAGCAGCATACGGTCAGCAGCATACGGTCAGCAGCATACGGTCAGCAGCATACGGTCAGCAGCATACGGTCAGCAGCATATCACCCTGCATCCCACTGCTGCCTTGCCTCTGAAGCTAAGCAGGGTCGGTCCTGGTCAGTCCCTGGATGGGAGATCAGATGCTGCTGGAAGTGGTGTTGGAGGGCCAGTAGGGGGCACTCTTCCCTCTGGTCTATCTATCCCAATACCACAGGGGAGTGATTGGGGACATTGCCCTGTGTAGGGTGATGTCTTTCGGATGGGACTTTAAATGGGTGTCCTGACTCTTTGTGGTCATTAAAAATCCCATGCACTTATCGTAAGAGTAGGGGTGTTAACCCTGTTGTCCTGACTAAATTCCCAACCTGGCCCCACCTAATCATCCCCCTCATTCCTAATTGGCAGATATCACTCCTCACCTCTCCAGCTGATGTGTGGTGCGCGTTCTGGCACAAAAGGTGGGTTCTACATGTTGGTGGTAGATGAGGTGAGTTTCCCCGTACTATGTGAAGAGCTTTGAGTAATTCTGTTTGTTGAAAAGCGCTATATAATTCCAATCAATTATTAATTACCATACCCCGTTCAAAGGCTCTTCAATCTTTTGTCTCCCCCATTCACCCTCTGAATGGCAAACAGACACAACCCATGTCTCAATTGTCTCAAGGCTTAAAAATCCTTCTTTAACCTGTCTCCTTCCCTTCATCTACACTGATTTGAAGTGGATTTAACAGGTCACATCCATAAGGGCTCTTAGCTTTCAACTGAATTTACCTGGTCAGTCTATGACATGGAAAGAGCAGGTGTCCCTAATGTTTTGTACACTCAGTGTATGGTGTTGATGATTTGTGCATTAAAACCTATGGATGGGTATCTGCACTGCTGTATAATCTGTTTCTATTGTCTGCCTTTGACGCAACATACATTGTACTTTGTACTTTACATGGTGTTAAAATCAGCTTTCCATTATTCCAATGATGACCAGAGTAAAACCAGCTGAACTGGAGCCAAACCTTTCCTCATAGCGTCTTTGAACATGACGTTCAAGAGACCCACCTTTCCGTCATCAATTCACACAGAAATATTTGTCAGCCATGTCTCTGTCTCTCCCCTACATTTGCATTATTTATTCTGTTGTCATTGTTAAAACCAGCTCTGTATTGTTGTTGTTGTTAGACGTGATACTGAAATCAGACTCACTTTCTCTCCTACTGGCAGCCTCATGTTTACATATGATTGGCTTGAAGGGCATTATTTCCCTATAACTCACGGCATATTTGCATGGTAGAATGTTCATGGTTCAATGGCCATAGTTCATTCTATGGCAAAAGTCGAATTGAAAACATTGATTTTGTTGTATTCCCAATGGCAAGCTAGGACTGATGATTTGGTTAGCTATAGTAAACTTGCCAGCTACTTCAGTGGATGTTGAACACATTTCTAGCGACAAATATGTTAAATTATAGCCACGGTATAATGGAGATAATCAACTCGGCTCTATGAGTTCTCTGAAAAATAACACAACTCTGTGGAAGGTCAGTTCCAGTCTGCATGGAACACACCTTCCACGTCATTCATTATTTTCTATAGAATGCATAGCCTCTCTTTGATTAAACCCTTTTAACATACTTTTAACCTCTAGGAAACCCTACCAACAATTAATCCTATCAGTCCCGAGATTCCAGCAAAAATCAACTTTTCATTTATCTGACGTTAATTTATCTGTAGCCCTTATATTTAGCCTCACAATTAAGTGTTTTACACTTTTCTTTTCAGGATAACCAGATCTCCGGTTGCGTTCATGGTTTTATTGACATGTCAATAAAAAATATTCTGCCAAAAAACATTGAAATGAATTGATATGAATGCTGTAAGTACTGAAATTGTTTGCTCACTGAGAAATTAATATAAATATCCAACCAGTCAATGACAACTGTGGAGTTTGTGACAGCAATTATGTAAGCTTATTACAGTATTATAAACACTGTCCAAGGATTTGGTATGCTCTTCTATGTAGAACATTTGACACTTTTTCCTCATGTATGTATAATAGGATTTCACTGCTTGAGACACCCAGAGGTGTTTGTTGTACACTATATGTACAAAAGTTTGTGGAGCCCTTCAATTTAGTGGATTCAGCTATTTCAGCCCCACCCGTTGCTGACAGTTGTTTGCATTGCTGTGTGCCCAATTTTAATCTCCAAAGACAAACATTTGCAGTAGACTGGCCTTACTGAAGAGCTCAGTAACTTTCAATTTCAAAGTGGCACCATCATAGGATGCCACCTTTCCAACATGTCAGTTCATAACATTTCTGCCCCGGTCAACTGTAAATGCTGTTATTGGGAAGTGGAAACATCTAGGAGCAACAACGGAACAGCCATGAAGTGGAAGGCCACACAACAGGACCGGCGAGTGCTGAAACGTGTCCTTGGTTACAACACTACCCAGGCCCTGCTTGTCCCCAGGCACCCTCATTTGTTGACTTCTGTGATCAAAAAAGCCCTGGTTTCATGCATGTTAACATCAGAAGCCTCCTCCCTAAGTTTGTTTTACTTACTGCTTTAGCACACTCTGCCAACCCTGATGTCCTTGCCGTGTCTGAATCCTGGCTTAGGAAGGCCACCAAAAATTCTGAGATTTCCATACCCAACTACAACATTTTCCGTCAAGATAGAACTGCCAAAGGGGGAGGAGTAGCAATCTACTGCAGTCATACCTTCCAGGTCTATGCCCAAACAGTTCGAACTTCTAATTGTAAAAATTAATCTCTCCAGAAATAAGTCTCTTACTGTTGCCGCCTGTTATCGACCCCCCCCCCCAGCTCCCAGCTGTGCCCTGGACACCATATGTGAATTCCTCGCCCCCCATCTAGCTTCAGAGTTCGTTCTGTTGGGTGACCTAAACTGGGACATGCTTAACACCCCGGCAGTCCTACAATCTAAGCTAGATGCCCTCAATTTCACACAAATCATCAAGGAACCCACCAGGTACAAACCTAAATCCGTAAACATGGCCACATTATCCTGACCAACTTGCCCTCCAAATATACCTCTGCTGTTTTCAATCAGGATCTGCGATCACTGCCTCATCCGCTATGGGTCTGCAGTCAAACGACCACCCCTCATCACTGTCAAACGCTCCCTAAAACACTTCAGCAAGCAGGCCTTTCTAATCGACCTGGCCCGGGTATCCTGGACGAATATTGACCTCATCACATCAGTCGAGGATGCCTGGTTGTTCTTTAAAAGTAATTTCCTCACCATCTTAGATAAGCATGCCCCTTTCAAAAAAATGCAGAACTAAGAACAGAGATAGCCCTTTGTTCACTCCAGACCTGACGGCCCTTGACCAGCACAAAAACATCCTGTGGCGGACTGCAATGGCATCAAATGGTCCCTGCGATATACAACTGTTCAGGGAAGTCAGGAACCAATACACACAGTCAGTCAGGAAAGCAAAGGCTAGCTTTTTTAAGCAGAAATTTGCATCCTGTAGCCCTAACTCCAAAACATTTTGGGACACTGCAAAGTCCATGGAGAACAAGAGCACCTCCTCCCAACTGCCCATTGCACAGAGGCTAGGGAACACGGTCACCACCGATTAAATCCGTGATAAACAAACATTTCAATAAGCATTTCTCTACGGCTGGCCATGCCTTCCTCCTTGCTAATCCAACCCTGGCCAACAGCTCCACCCTCCCCCCCGCAGCTACTCGCCCGAGCCTCTAGGCAGACGACACCATTCTGTGTGCTTCTGGCTTTCCTTGGACACTGCTAACTAACCCTCAAACAAGCTTCAATGCCATACCACACTCCTTCCGTGATCTCCAACTGCTCTTAAACGCTAGTAAAACCAAATGCGTGCTTTTCAACCGTTCGGTGCCCGTACCCGCACGCCCGACTAGCATCATCACCCTGGACGGTTCTGACTTAGAATATGTGGACAACTATAAATACCTAGGTGTCTGGCTAGACTGTAAACTCTCCTTCCAGACTCATTAAACATCTCCAATCCAAAATCAAATCCAGAATCGGCTTTCTATTTCGCAACAAAGCCTCCTTCACTCATGCTGCCAAACTTACCCTCGTAAAACGGACTATCCTACCGATCCTCGACTTCAGCGATGTCATGTACAAAATAGCTTCCAATACTCTAGTCAGCAAACTGGATGCAGTCTATCACCATCCGTTTTGTTACCAAAGCCCCTTATACCACCCACCACTGCAACCTGTATGCTCTGGAGACATATTTCCCTCACTAACTTTAAACATCAGCTATCTGAGCAGCTAAACGATCGCTGCAGCTGTGCATAGTCCATCTGTAAATAGCCCACCCAATCTACCTACCACATCCCCATACTGTTTTTATTTACTTCTCTGCTCTTTTGCACACCAGTATCCCTACTTGCACATCATCATCTGCTCATTTATCACTCCAGTGTTAATCTGCTAAATTGTAATTCTTCGCTACTATAGCCTATTTATTGCCTCATGCCTTTTGCACACACTGTATATATACTTTATTTATTTCTACTGTGTCATTGACTTGTTTATTGTGTTATTGGCTTGTTTATTGTTTATTCCATGTGTAACTCTGTGTTGTCTGTGTCACACTACTCTGCTTTATCTTGGCCAGGTCACAGGTGTAAATGAGAACTTGTTCTCAACTAGCCTACCTGGTTAAATAAAGGTGAAATATATATATTTTTTTAAAGAATGAAAAAAAAGCTACCGAGTTCCAATCTGCCTCTGGAAGCAACGTCAGCACAATAACTGTTCGTCGGGAGTGCCACGTCTTGACATTAGTTCCTTTTTTATGTCTCTATTTTAGTGTGGTCTGGGCGTGAGTCGGGGTGGGCTTTTGATGTTTTTGTTGTATTTTTTGTATTTCTGCTTTTGGCCCAGTCAGAGGTAGCTGTCAATCGTTGTCTCTGATTGAGAACCATACCTAGGTAGCCTGTGTTCCCACTATGATTTGTGGGTAGTTGTTTTCTGTATTCACCTGACAGAACTGTTTCGTTTCTTCCTTTCACTTAGTTATTTTGTTTCGTGTGTTCAGTTTAAGAAATTAACATGGACACTTACCACGCTGCATATTGGTCCGATCCTTCCTACTCCTCCTCAGACGGCGAAGAGATTCGTTACAGGGAGCTTCATGAAATGGGTTTCAATGGCCGAGCAGCCTCCCACAAGCCTAAGATCACAATGCCGAGCATCGGCTGGAGTGGTGTAAAGCTCGCCACCATTGGAAGTGTGTTCTAATCTGGGTTTGGCGGATGCCAGGAGAATGCTACCTGCCCGAATGCATAGTGCCAACTGTAAAGTTTGGTGGAAGAGGAATACTGGTCTGGGTCTGTTTTTCATGGTTCAGGTTAGGCCCCTTAGTTGCAGTGAAGGGAAATCTTAACACTACAGCATACAATGACATTCTAGACGATTCTGTGCTTCAAACTTTGTGGCAACAGTTTGGGGAAGGCCCTAATGAGATGTTTGACGAGCAGGTGTCCACATACTTTTGGTCATGGGGGCTATGTATGACTGGGATGTAAGTATGACTGATTGCAAAATATGATCATCATGCTTCAGCATCAAATCTCACATGATAATACAGTCCATACGCTGACGTTGTGACATATTGGTAAGGTAAAGTGAAGGATATGACAAAGTAGTGTAATTGTGTGTGTGTGTGTGTGTGCGTGCTTACTTACAGTAACAGTCAAACATTAAGACACCTACTCATTCCAGGGTTTTTCTTTATTTTCTACATTGTAGAATAATTGTGACGGCAACAAAACTATGGAATCGTGTAGTAACCAAAAAAGTGTTCAACAAATCAAAATGTGTTATTTGAGATTCTTTAAAGTAGCCACCCTTTTGTCTTGATGACAGCTTTGCACACTCTTGGCATTCTGTCAACCAGCTTCACCTGGAATGCTTTTCCAACAGTCTTGAAGGAGTTCCATAAATATATGTTTGAATTTTCAAACTGATTTTCATTGCCATGGCAGATAAAGCGTTTTTATCAAAGGCAATCACTGCATTTGAATACAGAGTCCTATCCTACTAATTACTCCACGTCATTGACCTATGTCAATTTTGTTTTGAGACTATTTCGCCGTCGGCCAGAACGAGACAGCCAGCTCATGCATAGGACGCAGCCCGGTTCCAAAACAAATGCAATCAATTTTCACCTATTGCAAACTACTCCTACCCGTGAGGCCAGGACCGATTTAAGAATCTTTGATAACTTCTGGTTTTAATGTATTCTTCCTTTTTCTTGAACCTTCTTGTGATAAATTAGAACATGGCCAATCTGTTTCGTCAACGTTTCCAGAATTAACCAAACAGTCTCTGCCCTCCTTTCCCATCAATGAAGGGATTTGATTATCTGGCTGAGGTTACCCCAATGAGGGGAGTTTATAACGCGTGAAGAGCGATTGCATTTGTTTTGGAACTGGGCTGCCTTCCGGGCATGAGCTCGCTGTCTCCTTCGGGTTAAAGTCGGCTCAAAACAAAAGTGATGTAGTCTAGGCTAGATTATTAAACACCTGGAGTAATGAGTAAGATTCTGTTTCCAATCAGAGAGGGGGCATACTGTTGTGGCACTGGTGGAATAAAATAATCAAATGTCTGACTGCATAGAGATGCTTGGGGAAAGGGTCACAACGGAGGACCGGTATGTATGTGTTTTAGGAGATTGGGGTGGATCTGATCTCCATCACCTAGGACTTGACAATGGTTAATCAAATAATCAAATCTCACATTTTTGCATTTCTTTTGATTTTCCCATGATGTCAAGCAAAGAGGCACTGAGTTTGAAGGTAGACCTTGAAATACATCCAGAGGTACACATCCAATTGACTCAAATGATGTCAATTGGCCTATTGGAGGTGCACCTGTGGATGTATTTCATGGCCTACCTTCAAACTCAGTGCCTCTTTGCTTGACATCATGGGAAAATCAGCCAAGACCACAGAAAAACATTGTAGACATCCTCAAGTCTTTTTCATCCTGCGGTGCAATTTCCAAACGCCTGAAGGTACCACGTTCATCTATACAAACAATAGTACGCAAGTATAAACACCATGGGACCACGCGGACGTCATACCGCTCCTGAAGGAGATGCATTCTGTCTCCTAGATATGAACGTACTGGGGTGTGAAAAGTGCAAATCAATCCCAGAACAACAGCAAAGGACCTTGTGAAGATGCTGGAGGAAACAGGCACAAAAGTATCTATCCACAGTATATCGACACAACCTGAAAGGCCGTTCAGCAAGGAAGAAGCCACTGCTCCAAAACCGCCATAAAAAGCCAGACTACGGTTTGCAACTGCACATGGGGACCAAGATCGTACTTTTTGGAGAAATGCCCTGTGGTCTGATGAAACAAAAATAGAACTGTTTGGCCATAATGACCATCGTTATGTTTGGAGGAAAAAGGGGGAGGCTTGCAAGCTGAAGAACACCATTCCAACCGTGAAGCACGGGGGTGGCAGCATCATGTTGTGGGGGTGCTTTGCTGCAGGAGGGACTGGTGCACTTCACAAAATAGATGGCATAATGACGAAGGGAAATTATGTGGATATATTGAAGCAACATCACAAGACATCAGTCAGGAAGTTAAAGCTTTGTCGCAAATGGGTCTTCCAAATGGACAATGACCCCAAGCATACTTCCAAAGTTGTGGTAAAATGGCTTAAGGACAACAAAGTCAAAGTATTGGAGTGGCTATCATAAAGCCCTGACCTCAATCCTATAGAAGATTTGTGGGCAGAACTGAAACAGCGTGTGCGAGCAAGGATGCCTACAAACCTGACTCTGTTACACCCGCTCTGTCAGGAGGAATGGCCCAAAATTCACCCAACTTATTGTGGGAAGCTTGTGGAAGGCTACCCAAAACGTTTGACACAAGTTAAACAATTTAAAGGCAATGCCACCAAATAATAATTGAGTGTATGTAAATTCATGACGCACTGGGAATATGATGAAGGAAGTACAAGCTGAAAAAAATTATTCTCTACTATTATTCTGACATTTCACATTGTTAAAATAAAGTTGTGATCCTAACTGACCTAAGACAGGGAATGTTTACTAGAATTAAATGTCAGGAATTGTGAAAAACTGAGTTTAAATGTATTTGGCTAAGGCGTATGTAAACTTCCGACTTCAACTATAATATATATATATATATATATACTACCGTTCAAAAGTTTGGGGTTACTAAGAAATAAATAGTACCCACAAAACACCAGTCTCAACGTCAACAGTGAAGAGGCTACTCCGGGATCCTGGCCTTTTAGGCAGAGTTGCAAAGAAATAGCCATATCTCAGACTGGCCAATAAAAAGAAAAGATTAAGATAGGCAAAAGAACACAGACATCGGACAGAGGAACTCTGACTAGAAGGCCAGCATCCCAGAGTCACCTCTTCACTGTTGATGTTGAGACTGGTGTTTTTTGCGGGTATTATTTAATGAATCTGCCAGTTAAGGACTTGTGAGTTGTCTGTTTTTCAAACTAGACACTCTAAGGTACTTGTCCTCTTGCTCAGGTGTGCACCGGGGCCTACCACTCCTCTTTCTATTCTGGTTAGTGCCAGTTTGCGCTGTTCTGTGAAGGGAGTAGTACACAGCGTTGTACGAGATCTTCAGTTTCTTGGTCATTTCTCACATGGAATAGTCTTAATTTCTCAGAACAAGAACAGACTAACGAGTTTCATAGGAAAGTTATTTGTTTCTGGCCATTTTGAGCCTGTAATCGAACCCACAAATGTTGATGTTCCAGATACTCAACTGGTCTAAAGAAGGCCAGTTTTATTGCCTCTTTAATCAGGACAACAGTTTTCAGCTGTGCTAACATCATTGCTAAAGGGTTTTCTAATGATCAATTAGGCTTTAAAAATTATGAAGTTGGATTAGCTAACACAATGTGCCATTGGAACACAGGAGTGATGGTTGCTGATAATGGGCTTCTGTACATCTATGTAAATATTCCATTAATAATCAGCCGTTTCCAGCTACAATAGTCAGTTACAACATTAACAATGTCTACACTGTATTTCCAATCAATTTGATGTTAATGGACAAAAAATGTGCTGTTTTTTCAAAAACAAGGACATTTCTAAGTGACCCAGAACTTTTGAACAGTTGTGTATGTATTTTTTAATAGCAATATATAAAGCAAATTGATGTGAGCTCATTGGAAATACTTTTTGCGGTTGATCAGCTTCTGTTCTGTGGGTGACAGTGTGCTCTTATCGAAGGATGGGTCCTGGCCTTTCGAGGGCCTAGGGATCTGGGGGGATGTGAGGTCTGCTGGTCACTGGGATGACAACCCAACTTGGGAGGGGCTTTGGTGGGTGGAGTAGAGGAGAACATTTGGAGGGTTACTTGTATCATTGCAAATATCATTGTACAGCTATATGGATACTCAATCACTATGGTACTTTTTAATGGTAAATTTACAAACATATATTATGATGAATAGATTTGAATCTTATATCTCATTATGGTGAAATGAGTCTAGCCAGTTATAATAGTAATGGCTTAGCAGATAGTAATAAAATCAATATTTACCTGGCTCAAAGAGAAGGAATATAATATATATTGTTTACAGGAAACTCATTCAACAATTTTAGATGGTGAGTGGAAAATGGACTGGGTGGGGTGAAATATACTTCTCCCATGGACAAAGAAACTCAAAAGGTGTGATGAAAATAATTAACAGTAAATTTGATCTGAATGTGCAAATAGTCCAAACAGATCCGCAAGGTAGATGGACGATTTTAAATATGTTATTGGAGAATAAACAGATATGGCTCATTAACCTTTACAGACCAAACAATGATGATCCATGCTTCTTTTAAAATCTGTATAATAAATGATCAACCCTGCAAGCAATACAAGACTAGTATTAGTTTGGGAGATTATAATACTGTTTTAAATACCTCAATGGACCGTAAAGGAAATCACACTACAAACTATCACCCTCATGCTCTTAAGGAAATCATTAATTAATGGCATGGATTTATTGGAACTAGTGGATATTTGGAGGCTTAAATATGCTGACCAAGTGAGATATACAGTACATGGCTGAGGCTCAATCAAGCTAGTCGTCTTGACTTATTTCTTATGTCATCCTTGTTGGTACCAAAAGTGAAAAAAGTGTTGATAGGGGATGAAATGCGGTCGGACCATCAGATAATTGGCATGTACATTACTCTACCTGAATTTCTACGTGGGCAGGGATATTGGAAATGTCATCAAAGCCTATTGGATGATATCTTGTTTTTAACTAGGACATAGGAATTTATAACTGAATTGTTCTAACATAGGTACAGCAAATCTGCTTATTGTATGGGACACTTTTAAATGTGCATTTAGAGGTCATGCAATGTGCATTCAGAGGTCATGCAATTCAGTACTAATTCATTAATAACCAAAAGCACTTTAGGTCAAAGGAGTCCATACCAACAAAGGAAATAGGTCTAATAGAACAGATAGATAGCAATAACAACTGTACCATAGAGGCTAAGAATAAGTTAGAGGAAAAACAAAAAAAATAGAGGATAATAATAAATCAAACTGGATGGGATATGGGGAAAAATGCACCAAATTATTTAAAAAAATCTTTAACATAGAAATGCTACCAAAAATAATTTACTGAAACTTGTTACAAATGACGGAGTCACCTATGATTCACCAAATTATATCTTGAAAGTGGAAGCAAAGTACTTTAACCATATGTTTTCATTCCAGTCTCCTCCATCTCCTCTAACTAAAACTCTTTTTTCTATTAAATATGTAAAATGAACAGCTGTACAGAAAGACTCATGTGAAGGTGAAATTACAGAGGATGAACTTCTTGGTGCAAATAAAGCCTTTAAGTGGGATACCTCCAGGGCTGGATAGCATATCAGTTGAGGTTTTAACCACTCCTTTGTAAATGGTAGATTATCAGACACCCAAGAAGGTCTGATATTCATTATTACTGAAACAGGATAGAAGTGGGAAATACTAAGAATCAGTCGACTTAAAAAATTGGAGTCCCCTTACACTTCAGTGTTGCGATGCAAAATGTATAGTGCATATAATTAAAAAGGTATTGTCAGATATTATTCATTCTTATCAGACCGTTTTTTTTTACATGGACATACATTGTAGATAATATAAGGCAAGTACTAGAAACAATAGATCACTATGAAAAATCTGGGAAACCAGGCCTGCTATTCATAGCAGACTTTGAAAAGGCTTTTGATAAAGTATCACTGGAGTTAATATATAAATGCCTGGAACATTTCCATTTTGGAGAATCTCTTATAAAATGGGTTAAAATCATGTATAGTAACCCTAGGTATAAAATAGTAAATAATGGCTACATCTCAGAAAGTTTTAAAGTGTCAAGAGGAGTAAAACAAGGTTGTCCACTATCGGCATATCTATTTATTATGGCCATCGAAATGTTAGCTATTAAAATCAGATCCAACAATAATATCAAGGGATTAGAAATACAGGGCTTAAAAACAAAGGTGTCATTGAAAACTGATGATTCGTGATCTTTTAAATCCACAATTTGGATCACTCCACAGCCTCATAGAGGATCTACAGTGAGGGGAAAAAAGTATTTGATCCCCTGATGATTTTGTATGTTTGCCCACTGACAAAGAAATGATCAGTCTATAATTTTAATGGTAGGTTTATTTGAACAGTTAGAGACAGAATAACAACAAAGTCCAGAAAAAAACACATGTCAAAAATGTTACAAATTGATTTGCATTTTAATGAGGGAAATAAGTATTTGACTCCTCTGCAAAACATGACTTAGTACTTAGTACTTGGTGGCAAAACCCTTGTTGGCAATCACAGAGGTCAGACGTTTCTTGTAGTTAGCCACCAGGTTTGCACATCTCAGGTGTTAACCCTCGCAAGGCTGCAGGCCCAGACGGCATCCCCAGCCGCGCCCTCAGAGCATGCGCAGACCAGCTGGCTGGTGTGTTTACGGACATATTCAATCAATCCCTAACTCAGTCTGCTGTTCCCACATGCTTCAAGAGGGCCACCATTGTTCCTGTTCCCAAGAAAGGTAAGGTAACTGAGCTAAACGACTACCGCCCCGTAGCACTCACTTCCGTCATCATGAAGTGCTTTGAGAGACTAGTCAAGGACCATATCACCTCCACCCTACCTGACACCCTAGACCCACTCCAATTTGCTTACCGCCCAAATAGGTCCACAGACGATGCAATCTAAACCACACTGCACACTGCCCTAACCCATCTGGACAAGAGGAATACCTATGTGAGAATGATGTTCATCGACTACAACTCGGCATTTAACACCATAGTACCCTCCAAGCTCGTCATCAAGCTCAAGACCCTGGGTCTCGACCCCGCCCTGTGCAACTGGGTACTGGACTTCCTGACGGGCCGCCCCCAGGTGGTGAGGGTAGGCAACAACATCTCCACCCCGCTGATCCTCAACACTGGGGCCCCACAAGGGTGCGTTCTGAGCCCTCTCCTGTACTCCCTGTTCACCCACGACTGCGTGGCCACGCACGCCTCCAACTCAATCATCAAGTTTGCGGACGACACAACAGTGGTAGGCTTGATTACCAACAACGACGAGACGGCCTACAGGGAGGAGGTGAGGGCAGTGTGGTGTCAGGAAAATAACTCACACTCAACGTCAACAAAACTAAGGAGATGATTGTGGACTTCAGGAAACAGAGAGGGAACACCCTCTATCCACATCGATAGAACAGTAGTGGAGAGGGTAGTATTTTTAAGTTCCTCGGCATACACATCACAGACAAACTGTTGGTCCACCCACAAGACAGCATCGTGAAGAAGGCGCACAAAGGAGGCTGAAGAAATCTTGTCACCAAAAGCACTCACAAACTTCTACAGATGCACAATCGAGAGCATCCTGGCGGGCTGTATCACCGCCTGGTACTGCAACTGCTCCGCCCACAACCGTAAGGCTCTCCAGAGGGTAGTGAGGTCTGCACAACGCATCACCGGGGGCAAACTACCTGCCCTCCAGGACACCTACACCACCCGATGTTACAGGAAGGCCATAAAGGTCATCAAGGACAACAACCACCCGAGCCACTGCCTGTTCACCCCGCTATCATCCAGAAGGCGAGGTCAGTACAGGTGCATCAAAGCTGGGACCGAGAGACTGAAAAACAGCTTCTATCTCAAGGCCATCAGACTGTTAAACAGCAACCACTAACATTGAGTGGCTGCTGCCAACACACTGACTCAACTCCAGCCACTTTAAAAATGGGAATTGATGGAAAATTATGTAAAATATATCCTAATATAATGTTTACATACCCTACATAATTCATCTCATATATATACGTATATACTGTACTCTATATCATCCACTGCATCTTTATGTAATACATGTATCACTAGCCACTTTAACTATGCCACTTTGTTTACATACTCATCTCATATGTATATACTGTACTCGATACCATCTACTGTATCTTGCCTATGCTGCTCTGTACCATCACTCATTCATATATCTTTATGTACATATTCTTTATCCCCTTACACTTGTGTATAAGACAGTAGTTTTGGAATTGTTAGTTAGATTACTTGTTGGTTATTACTGCATTGTCGGAGCTAGAAGCACAAGCATTTCGCTACACTCGCATTAACATCTGCTAACCATGTGTATGTGACAAATAAAATTTGATTTGATTTTGTCCCACTCCTGTTTGCAGATCTTCTCTAAGTCATTAAGGTTTCGAGGCTGACGTTTGGCAACTCGAACCTTCCACAGATTCTCTATGGCATTAAGGTCTGGAGACTGGCTAGGTCACTCCAGGACCTTAATGTGCTTCTTCTTGAGCCACTCCTTTGTTGCCTTGGCCGTGTGTTTTGGGTCATTGTCATGCTGGAATACCCATCCACGACCCATTTTCAATGCCCTGGCTGAAGGAAGTAGGTTCTCACCCAAGATTTGACAGTACATGGCCCCGTCCATCGTCCCTTTGACGCGGTGAAGTTGTCCTGTCCCCTCAGCAGAAAAACACCCCCAAAGCATAATGTTTCCACCTCCATGTTTGACGGTGTGGGTGGTGTTCTTGGGGTCATAGGCAGTATTCCTCCTCGTCCAAACATGGCGAGTTGAGTTGATGCCAAAGAGCTCCATTTTGGACTCATCTGACCACAACACTTTCACTCAGTTGTCCTCTGAATCATTCAGATGTTCATTGGAAAACTTCAGACGGTCATGTATATGTGCTTTCTTGAGCAGGGGGACCTTGCGGGCGCTGCAGGATTTCAGTCCCTCATGGAGTAGTGTTACCAATTGTTTTTTTGGTGACTATGGTCCCAGCTGCCTTGAGATCATTGACAAGATCCTCCCGTGTAGTTCTGGGCTGATTCCTCACCGTTCTCCTGATCATTCCAACTCCACGAGGTGAGATCTTACATGGAGCCCCAGGCCGAGGCAGATTGACAATTCTTTTGTGTTTCTTCCATTTGTGAATAATCGCACCAACTATAGTCACCTTCTCACCAAGCTGCTTGGCGATGGTCTTGTAGCCCATTCCATCCTTGTGTAGGTCTACAATCTTGTCCCTGACATCCTTGGAGAGCTCTTTGGTCTTGGCCATGGTGGAGAGTTTGGAATCTGATTGATTGATTTCTTCTGTGGACAGGTGTCTTTTATACAGGTAACAAACTGAGATAAGAGTGTGCTCCTAATCTCAGCTCGTTACCTGTATAAAAGACACCCGGGAGGCAGAAATCTTTCTGATTGAGAGGGGGTCATATACTTATTTCCCTCATTAAAATGCAAGTCAATTTATAACATTTTTGACATGTGTTTTTCTGGATTTTTTTTGTTATATTGTCTCTCTTACTGTTCAAATAAACCTACCATTAAAATTATATACATTTCTTTTTCAGTGGGCAAATGTACAAAATCAGCAGGGGATCAAATAGTTTATTCCCTCACTGTAAATAATTTTTCTAACCTCTGGATTACAACCAAATTATGATAAATGTATTACATATTGGATCACAAAAAAATACTACTTTTACTTTACCATGTAGTTTACCAATAAAATGATCTGATGGTGATGTGGATATACTCGGTATACATATCTGGAAATAAATAAAGGATCTCACTCCAATACATTTTAATAGAAAGTTTGTAAAAATATATAAGATCTTGCTACCATGGAAAGGTGAATACCTTTGTATTTGTGGAAAAATCACCCTGATTAACTCTTTAGTCATATCCCAGTTTATTTGCTTATGGTCTTGCCTACACCTGAGAACTGGTTTTTTTTCTCCATTATATAAGAAAAAATATTACATTTGATTTGGAATGGCAAGCCAGACAAAATTAAATGGGCCTGTTTATAATAAATATGAATTCGGAGGGCAGAAATTATTAAAGCATTAGACCTCTCACTAAAGGGTTCAGTCATACAAAAGTGATACTTCAATCCGAACTGGTTCTCTAGCAAATTACTAAGAATGTTTCACCCTATGTTCAAAAAATGCATTTTTCCTTTTATTCAGATTACACCTACTCACTTTCAGTTATTTGAAAAGGAAATAATCTTCCAAATATCGCTATTTTTAAAACAAGCCATAGAAAGTTGATTGCAATTTCAATTTAATCCACCAGAAAAACAAATAATACAACAAATACTGTGGTTAAACTCAAATATACTAATTGATTATTATTATTTTTTTTATCGTAAATGATGTTATAAATCCGACTGGTGGAGTTATGTCATCCATGCAGCTAACTGAAACGTGGAAACGTCTGCCCTTCTCATAATTACAACCAACTAATTGCGAAATTACCGCAAAAATGGAAGAGGAAAGTGGAAGGGGGAACAAGTCTGTCGGCCCTGTATTAAAGGCCATAATTGGTTAAAGAACATTGTGATAAATTAAAAAGTATACCAGTTTCATTGAAGGACCAAAAAATGGACAGCAGTGCCATATAGATTGCAAAATAGTTGGGAAGAGATTTTTGATTTATTTGGTTTATGGATTTATTTGATTTTTGGTTTATGAACTGATAAGCAAAACGACGGCAGATTCCAAACGTGGACTTTTTTCATTTAAATTATTATACAAATCAAATTGACTTATAAAGCCCTTCTTACATCATCTGATATCTCAAAGTGCTGTACAGAAACCCAGCCTACAACCCCAAACAGCAAGCAATGCAGGTGTAGAAAAACTCCCTAGAAAGGCCAAAACCTAGGAAGAAACCTAGAGAGGAACCAGGCTATGAGGGTTGGCCAGTCTTCTTCTGGCTGTGCCGGGTGGAGATTATAACAGAACATGGCCAAGATGTTCAAATGTTCATAGATGACCAGCAGGGTCAAATTATAATATACAGAATTCTTGCAACCAAAAGAATGTTATTTATATGGGGGATACAATCTTCCCAGCTCTGCAGTATTTGCTGCGAAGAGGCAGAATCATTAGATTGTTTGTTTTGGTACTGTCCATATGTAGCTTGTTTTTGGTCACAAGTCCAGGAAGGGCGATCTGAAAAGTCATAGTCAATCGATCAATAATAAAATAATACTTTTAGCAAAAAAAAATATTTTCAATTTACAATCTTTAGAAACAATGAGAATAGAAAGGTTCAGAGCTTTTGTGAAACAGCACAGTTGAAAAATATATGGCAAGTAGAAATCCAATATGGATGGTGTTAAGAGATAAATGGGAGGGGCTGATGGAGCTGAAGGTTGAGACTAATAACAAGATAACTAATATAAAACATACGGTGCCTGTAAAATGTATATAGGTTAGGAACTTTTTAGAAAGAGTACAGTTTGGAAGATGTGGCAAATGGAAATCAAATCAGATGGACATCATACATTTATGGGAGAGGTTGAGGGTAGAGGAAGGACAATAGTTCAAATAAAACTCATTTAAAAAACTATTGTAAAATAGACTGTGACCATAAAAATGTATGTATAAACTGGAAATACAGGCCTAAGTGTTGTTGTTCACTAGTTTGTTCCAATTGGGGGAGGTGTTGTAGGGTTGGAGGGTAATAAAGGAAATATATATTTTGAAATGTGTGTGTGTGTCTATGTATGTATATATCTAAATGTGTGTGTATCTATATGTGTGTGTGTGTGTATATGTATGTATGTATGTATGTATGTATGTATGTATGTATGTATGTATGTATGTATGTATGTATGTATGTATGTATGTATGTATGTATGTATATATATATATATATGTGTGTGTTTTCACATACAAAAGTGATTGCTTTTGATGAACACGCTTTATCTGCCTCCCAATGAAAACGAATTATAAAAGATGTGTTTTATGTTTCTGGACGATATGTACTACGCTGCCATCTTGACAACATGACCGAGCGGCGCTCCTCCCTCACCGATTTTGCCCGTTCATGTCAAGGGCCAAAGACCGGTGCCCCACGCTTCAAGTTAATATAACTCACTCATTGGACGGCAGTTGCACAGTAGGGAAGCGACTCCTTGGAAATTACATTTGACACACCTGGCGTCAATTGCTTACACCTGAGCCGGAGTAGTAACACAAGACCGAGTAGGATACTTCTCTCACAATATTGGAGGTTTGTGAATTATGTTCCGGTAGCCTATACCATATTGTGTTGCGACATTATTCATACACTGAATAATAACTTCTGCCTTGTGTACGCAGTCTCAGCAGGATGAAGGTGTCATATTAATTTAGGCTATATACAGTAGGCTAAACGCCTCATTTATTTTTTGCCTTTGTCACATATTTTCCGGCATTTTCTCTTAAATGTAAACTGAGGTTGAAGGGATTTGCTTGAAGTCCGTGTTATGCGGCATCCATCTTTGCACCTGTTTCGAGCCATGATCGATTCCTGTTTTTATCAGGTATCGTGCCTTTGAATCGGCTGTTGAATCTAACCTGGTCTTCAGGGGTGGCGATAAGGGAGGAAACATTGATTTTACTAAATTAAATACTTTTGTAATCTTGCTTCCCTAATTGATTTGAGATGTAATGTCGAAAGTGTGTCGCATAATTCATCACAACCCATTGCTGTGGGAAATTAGGAGTTTGATAAACGTTGTGGCAATATTCCAAATGATCAGCGGTGGTGGACTCCACGAGTCTTCAGGTCAATTTTATAATTCAGGTGTTGCGCATGCTGTTAGTTTTACCTTACTGTCAAGCTGCGAATTTCTTGTCTAGAAAGACTAGGCCTATGATAAAAATACTGAACTATATTGTTTTCTTCAAACAATGATAATCATTATTTTAGATTTACTAATACAATTGTTCAGAAAGATATTTAGGTAATACTTTTCTCCCAAAAAGATGAGTGTCAATTCTTTGTACCCGTTTTTTTTTCAATATTTTGTGCACCCTCTCCTTGCAAGTAAAATGGCACTATATAAATATTGGTGAACACATTTGGGTGGGTCATAATGCCATTCCTCCATATAGAATCTTCCCAGATTATTGACATCCTTCAGTCAGTGTTTATGGATTAGATTACCCCCAAAATACCTCTATTTTAGTTTCATAAAATTATGTCCATAGCGCCTGGTTCCAGTCTAAGTGCCAATACTGTTTAACAAGCTACAGGTGTTTACCTTTGTTGGTTCCTCTCAATATTTTTCTTTCTTTCTGGCAACCCTTCCAAAGAGCCTATTGGCAGGTGGCATCTAATTATGGCTTAACAAACTTGATGTGACCAAGTACTGTGATTCTCCAACTAGCCGATATACCGCGGAGTGTCTGGATACAGCATGGCCAAAAGTATGTGGGCACCCTTTCAAATTAGTGGATTTGGCTAATTCAACCACACCCATGCTGACAGGTATATTAAATCTAGCATACAGCCATGCAATCACCACAGACAGACATTGTCAGTAGAATGGCCTGTACTGAAGAGCTCAGTGACTCAACGTGGTACCGTCATAGCATGCCAACTTTCCAACAAGTCAGTTGGTCAAATATCTGCCCTGCTAGCGCTGCCCCACTCAACTGTTAGTGCCATTAATGTGAAGTGGAAATGTCTAGAAGCAGCAACGGCTCGGCCATGAAGTGGTAGGCCACACAAGCTCACAGAACGGGACTGCCAAGTACTGAATCGCTTGGTTTTAACACTAACTAATTCCAAACTGCCTCCGGATGTAACGTCAGCACAATAAATGTTGGCCGGGAGCTTCATGAAATGGGTTTCCATGGCCGAGCAGCCACACAAGCCTAAGATCACCATGCACAATGCCAAGCGTCGCCTAGAGGTGTAAAGCTCGCCGCCATTAGACTTGGGAGCAGTGGAAACGCTTTCTCTGGAGTGATAAATCACACTTCACCATCTGACAGACAAATCTGGAGTTAGCGGATGCCAGGAAAATGCTACCTGTCCCAATGTATAGTGCCAACTGTAAAGATTGGTGGAGGAGGAATAATGGTCTGGGGCTGTTCTTCATGGTTTGGGCTAGAACCCCTAGCTCCAGTAAAGGGATACCTTAATGCTACAGCATACATTCTAGACGATTTCGTGCTTCCAACTTTGTGACAACAGTTTGGGAAGGCCATTACCTGTTTCAGCATGACAATACCCCTGTGCACAAAGCGAGGTACAGAAATTGTTTGTCGAGATCGGTGTGGAAGAACTTGACTGGCCTGCACAGAGCCCTGACCTCAACCCCATCGAACACCTTTGGGATGAATTGGAACGCAGACTGCGAGACAGCCTTAATCAACATCAATGCCCTACCTTACTAATGCTCTTGTGGCTGAAAAGAAGCAAGTCCCCACATAAATGTTCCAACAGCTAACGTAAACTCACCCCATTCCGTACAAATGTGCTCAACCACGACATTCAAACGAGGCTGCAAAGAAAAGTAATTGGACTGTAGCGACTGTGTTGACTTCAAAATCTGGGGTGTGAACTACGTTTCTATTCAAGCATTGATTGACATGGTAATGGCTCTATAGTATTGGAGAAAAGTTGAAAAAACGGACCCTCCGTTACATCGTGACGTGTCATGCTGTAACGTACAGCACGCATAAAGCAACTATTTCTGTCTTACAATCTCTCTCCACCAAGTGTAGCACTTCTCTCATAATTTAAAAACAAGAAATGGACAGTGATGGGGGTAAGAGGGGATACCTAGTCATTTTTGCAAGCGGTCATGAATCGCAAAGCCGCTGTTTACTTCTGAAGATCACTTTAGCACCGCCCTAAAAACCCGATTCAAATTCGACACAAACCTTCAAGTAGGTATGTAATGACACATTATAGAAGCTCTTTATAGTGTTTTATTTATATTTTAAAGGTGATAAGTTGGACAGATCGAGTGGGGGAAAAAAGTTTTCCCACACAACATCTCTCCTCACTATCACGCATTACTTTCGCTTCCCCACCCACCATTTTTAAAAAGA
Organism: Oncorhynchus masou masou; assembly: GCF_036934945.1. Classification (NCBI taxonomy): domain Eukaryota; kingdom Metazoa; phylum Chordata; class Actinopteri; order Salmoniformes; family Salmonidae; genus Oncorhynchus; species Oncorhynchus masou. The sequence continues at coordinate 18,161,034 of NC_088236.1, read as the reverse complement.
CCCAACGGAGCTCATTGCCTTCTTGAATCATACAGAAATGGGCAGCGTAGAGGTCATGTAATTGATTATGTTGGAAAGGGGACATTACAGTTGATCTGGAAGTATTACGTTTTTGGGGCGCTAAAATAAGGTCAATTGTACAGACCAAGGCGATGCCCCAAAGAGTGTGTGGGGGGGGGGGACTGATGATGAGTTTTGACTGATGAGTTACTTCCGGGATGACTGACTGAAATCCTCTCTGTGTAGCCTGATTGATGGGGTCTTCTAGGCCCATTGGAATACTTTAAAAAATGCATTCCCCCTTGAGGTAATCACTTATTTTCTTCGGCCATGATGTAGTCATTTGTGTATTTGGAGTACTGTAGTTTAATTGGGTATATTTGATGGCTTCATCAGTGTGGGAGCTGTCAGACAGGAAAGGTGTGTCAGAGTTGCATAAACTGAAACAAACATGTCAAAGCGTGCGTACGTGCGTCTAATGGGGTCACCATGTTACCCACATTTATGAATGACTCCGACTAGAGTGCTATCCTCTTGTGTGTAGTCAAGACACCATGCCTTATTGGTCAAAAGAGAAACTTGCATGATCTGACCTTTAAAGTGCCATGTGTAGATCCATGTAGTGCATTATCTCAAGTAATCACCTACTACACTATACACTGCACCTGGAAAGTATTCAGACCCCTTGACTTTTCCACATTTTGTTACGTTACAGCCTTATTCTAAAACTGATTGAATAAAACATGTTCAATCCACACACAAACCATAAGGACTAAGTGAAAACTGTTGTTTAAAAAAATAAAATAAATGTAAATGTATAAAAATAAGTATTCAGATTCTCTGGTCTAATGAAACCAAGATTGAACTCTTTAGCCTGAATGCCAAGCGTCACAACTGGCACCATCCCTACGGTGAAGCATGGTGGTAGCAGCATCATGCTGTGGGGATGTTATTCAGTGGCAGGGACTGGGAGACTAGTCAGGATTGAGGGAAAGATTAATGGAGTCAAGTACAGAGAGATCCTTGCTCCAGAGTGTTCAGGACCTCCGACTGGGGGCAAACGTTCCCCTTCCAACAGGACAACAACCCTAACCACACAGCCAAGACAACGCTAGGGTTGCATTTCTGAATGTCCTTGAGTGGCCCAGCCAGAGCCCAGACTTGAACCCTATCAAACATCTCGGGAGAGACCTGAAAATAGCTGTGTAGTGACACTCCCCATCCAACCTGACAGAGCTTGAGAGGATCTGCAGAGAAGAATGGGAGAAACTCCCCCTCAAGAAGACTTGAGGCTGTACTCGCAGCCAAAGGTTCTTCTGCAAAGTATTGAGTAAAGGGTCTGAATACTTTAGCCAATGTGATTTTATTTTATTGTCATGGAGGTATTGTGTGTTATGGCAGCAAAGGGGGGACCAATTCCATATTAATGCCCATGATTTTGAAATGAGATGTTCGACAAGGTGTCCACATGTCTATTTGATTATGTTATGATCGTTTGCCATTAGGTAATGATGATTGTGTTCAGCTTTTGGATCTATTGCTTGCGGTAGTTTAAATAAAATGTATTTTTTATTTTTAATCCCAGCCCCCGTCCCCTTAGGAGGCCTTTTGGTAGGCCGTTATTGTAAATAAGAATTTGTTATTAACTGACTTGCCTAGTTAAATAAAAAATAAACATTATTTTCCCTCGGCTCAACTCATATGATTTGAGTTTTATACAGGGCAACTCTGTGCTTGAACACTTAATGCCAGTTCAGGCATATCCTGTAGACTTACTAGTACTCTGATCTATGTTTTATATAGGGAAATCTAGTTTTGAATGTTCCATGCATCCCCTTGCTTGGGTGAGAAGGCCCTGCATAGGGTTTGTGCTGAAATGGGAGCTGCTCCCTTTCCCCTCTTACTGTATAATGTTCCCTGAAACCAGTCAGACAGCATTTGATTGTTAAAGCTTACATTCTTATCTTAAGGTAGTTTCACGAGGTAGGCTTTGTCAGATAACACTGTGTATCCAATACTCTGGGACTTTACACGGGTCTGTTAGATTTCATAACCACCTTATATACTGTGATGTTGATTTACACGTTTGAGTCTCTTCTGTACACAATACTGTATTCAGTAAATGTATTGGGTGTTTTCTTTGTGTGTTTTGGAATACTTTAAAGTCAAATACTTCCAAAGGACAATGTGTAGTTTTCAGGCAGATTTGATCTTGCATTGTGTGGATCTTTAGAATTGTTAAGTTTCTTGCTGTCCCCAGTGATGGGTTCTGTTTTTCTTCTCTTATTGATGCCCCTCACATTTCAGACCTTTAACTCAATTATTCAGTTAATTTGAATGGCCTGGGAGGAATTTTGCGTACTTGTGAATATCAAGAAAACTGAAGTTCCTATTCAAAAAGCCCTACCCTTCTAGGAATTTTAAAGCGACTGCTTCACGTGGTTTGTCTAAATGCAGGCTTGTTGTACTAGCCATTACTTGGGCCTACATGTTATGCTGAATCTTGAAGAGCATTTAGAAAATTAACCATCCTCTCCTGCTTGAGATGTATGGCATGATGGCTTAGTTATCTACTGGTTTAGTATGCAGGAAACAGTTTGAAAGGAAATCTGACTTGGGCATGGTGAACATGTCAGACAGCAATCCAGTTGTGTTGAGTGTTGGCCTAATTGTTATACAATGCAGCTTTGTTCCATGGCTTGGCATTCTGTGTCTTCGGGCTGTGGTATTATTGAATAGAGATGATGACAGGATGGTAATGCTCGCCGCATGTAGCTGTTCTCTCTGTAAATGCATGGCATTTATCCTTACCCATTAACAGGGAGGGAGCTATCCTTGATTTACCCACTTCATATGTATATACTGTATTCTAGTCTAGGCTCATCCTATATAACTACTGCTGTATACACCTTTTACTATTACAATAATGTCTATACAGACCATTTGTGTGTATTATTGCACTGTTGGAGCTAGGAACATAAGCATTTTTCGTTACACCCGCGTAGGGCTAGGCGATATGGCCAAAATATCATGTATGGTATTTTTCAAGTTTGACAGTATTTTAAGTTTTTGATTTAATACAAGTTCTATGTGTGACCCTAGGGTGGCAACACATACATTCTAAATTATTTCCATGGGTCTTTCTCCATTTTGATTGTTTTTATATTGTTCAATTAAATTTCAACCTCAAATAATTTCCTGTAATCATTTGAGATCATTAACACACTGCCACGATATGGCCAAAACAACGAGGCATTATTTTTAACCAAATGTTGCAATTGCAATTTAGATCAAAACACTTGGGTGAACTTTTGGAAGCATGGAAATAGAACGTTTATTACAATTCTATAGTTAGAATATAAATAATAGTGGGCACGTTGAATACAGTGTTTGACATGACAATTAATGAAAATGCCATGAATGCGTTACTGTGACAGGGTAGGAACCAAATTGATGTTCAGTGTTTCCTAGGGAACCCTATAATCTTTGGCTACATTACATTTTTATTCATATAGCCAACATATGCATGCTTCGCCTATTCCTCTTTGAATTAGAAGATACTGTTGCACAAACAACATGCTGATATAAGCCTCCACCAGTACTGGTATCAGGCTGTATGAGCTGGCTACGTTTGCTCTGACTCAGTACTTTTATTAGCCAGTTATCTAGTCAGCGATTAGCAGTAGTGGCTAACACGATTTAGCGTAACTTGCTAAGAAAATACAAATTAGCGGTTTGCAGATGTAAGAAACACAAACTAATATTTGTAATTATAGAACGCTGGGGATTTATATTAAAATCAAAGTGGAAACATCGGCGTCATCAAGATGGTTGCATGTGCTGCATTTACCTTGCAGACTGAACGAAAGTGTATTGTGGTCAAGCAACAACATGCGCTCCTTGAGAGAGCGAGCGGAGAGGGATGACTCAAGTAGCGGAATAAGCTATAAAAATTGACGTTACACACGGCGTATCACATTTACCAAACATTCAAATACCGTTATAGAAGCTAATGTAAAAACAAACCTGTCCGTGCATAAATACCGGTGTGTAAAGCCCTACATCCGCAATAATAACTGGGATATGCTTAACATCCCGGCAGTCCTACAATCTAAGCTAGATGCCCTCAATCTCACACAAATTATCAAGGAACCCACCAGGTACAACCCTAACTCTGTAAGCAAGGGCACCCTCATAGACGTCATCCTGACCAACTGGCCCTCCAAATACACCTCCGCTGTCTTCAATCAAGATCTCAGCGACCACTGCCTCATTGCCTGTATCCGCTACGGTGCCGCAGTCAAACGACCACCCCTCATCACTGTCAAACGCTCCCTAAAACATTTCTGTGAGCAGGCCTTTATAATCGACCTGGCCTGGGTATCCTGGAAGGACATTGACCTCATCCCGTCAGTCGAGGATGCCTGGTCATTCTTTAAGAGTAACTTCCTCACCATTTTAGATAAGCATGCTCCGTTCAAAAAATGCAGAAATAAGAACAGATACAGCCCTTGGTTCACTCCAGACCTGACTGCCCTCGACCAGCACAAAAACATCCTGTGGCGGACTGCAATAGCATCGAACAGTCCCCGCGATATGCAACTGTTCAGGGAAGTCAGGAACCAATACACGCAGTCAGTCAGGAAAGCTAACGCCAGCTTCTTCAGGCAGAAGTTTGCATCCTGTAGCTCCAACTCCAAAGGTTCTGGGACACTGTGAAGTCCATGGAGAACAAGAGCTCCTCCTCCCAGCTGCCCACTGCACTGAGGCTAGGGAACACGGTCACCACCGACAAATCCATGATTATCGAAAACTTCAACAAGCATTTCTCAACGGCTGGCCATGCCTTCCGCCTGGCTACTCCTACCTCGGCCAACAGCTCCGGCCCCCCCGCAGCTCCTCGCCCAAGCCTCTCCAGGTTCTCCTTCACCCAAATCCAGATAGCAGATGTTCTGAAAGAGCTGCAAAACCTGGACCCGTATAAATCAGCTGGGCTTGACAATCTGGACCCTCTATTTCTGAAACTATCCGCCGCCATTGTCGCAACCCCTATTACCAGCCTGTTCAACCTCTCTTTCATATCGTCTGAGATCCCCAAGGATTGGAAAGCTGCCGCAGTCATCCCCCTCTTCAAAGGGGGAGACACCATGGACCCAAACTGTTACAGACCTATATCCATTCTGCCCTGCCTATCTAAGGTCTTCGAAAGCCAAGTCAACAAACAGGTCACTGACCATCTCGAATCCCACCGTACCTTCTCCGCGATGCAATCTGGTTTCCGAGCCGGTCACGGGTGCACCTCAGCCACACTCAAGGTACTAAACGACATCATAACCGCCATCGATAAAAGACAGTACTGTGCAGCCGTCTTCATCGACCTTGCCAAGGCTTTCGACTCTGTCAATCACCATATTCTTATTGGCAGACTCAGTAGCCTCGGTTTTTCGGATGACTGCCTTGCCTGGTTCCCCAATTACTTTGCAGACAGAGTTCAGTGTGTCAAATCGGAGGGCATGCTGTCCGGTCCTCTGGCAGTCTCTATGGGGGTGCCACAGGGTTCAATTCTCAGGCCGACTCTTTTCTCTGTATATATCAATGATATTGCTCTTGCTGCGGGCGATTCCCTGATCCACCTCTACGCAGACGACACCATTCTATATACTTTCGGCCCGTCATTGGACACTGTGCGATCTAACCTCCAAACGAGCTTCAATGCCATACAACACTCCTTCCGTGGCCTCCAACTGCTCTTCAACACTAGTAAAACCAAATGCATGCTTTTCAACCGATCGCTGCCTGCACCCGCATGCCCGACTAGCATCACCACACTGGATGGTTCCGACCTTGAATATGTGGACACCTATAAGTACCTAGGTGTCTGGCTAGACTGCAAACTCTCCTTCCATACCCATATCAAACATCTCCAATCGAAAATCAAATCAAGAGTCAGCTTTCTATTCCGTAACAAAGCCTCCTTCACTCACACTGCCAAGCTTACCCTAGTAAAACTGACTATCCTACCGATCCTCGACTTCGGCGATGTCATCTACAAAATTGCTTCCAACACTCTTCTCAGCAAACTGGATGCAGTTTATCACAGTGCCATCCGTTTTGTCACTAAAGCACCTTATACTACCCACCACTGCGACTTGTATGCTCTAGTCGGCTGGCCCTCGCTACATATTCGTAGCAAGAACCACTGGCTCCAGGGCATCTACAAGGCCATGCTAGGTAAAGCTCCGCCTTATCTCAGTTCACTGGTCACGATGGCAACACCCATCCGTAGCACGCGCTCCAGCAGGTGTATCTCACTGATCATTCCTAAAGCCAACACCTCATTCGGCCACCTTTCATTCCAGTACTCTGCTGCCTGTGACTGGAACGAATTGCAAAAATCGCTGAAGTTGGAGACTTATCTCCCTCACCAACTTCAAACATCAGCTATCTGAGCAGCTAACCGATCGCTGCAGCTGTACATAATCTATTGGTAAATAGCCCACCCATTTTCACCTACCTCATCCCCACAGTTTTTATTTATTTACTTTTCTGCTCTTTTGCACACCAATATCTCTACCTGTACATGATCATCTATCACTCCAGTGTTAATCTGCAATATTGTAATTATTCACCTACCTCCTCATGCCTTTTGCACACATTGTATATAGACTCCCCTTTTTTTCTACTGTGTTATTGACTTGTTAATTGTTTACTCCATGTGTAACTCTGTGTTGTCTGTTCACACTGCTATGCTTTATCTTGGCCAGGTCGCAGTTGCAAATGAGAACTTGTTCTCAACTAGCCTACCTGGTTAAATAAAGGTAAAATAAAAAATAAAATAAATAAAAATATCTGCAAAATATTTTTACGCAACCAGTACAATTTTCTTTGACCGATTCATTTGTGGTCTTTATCGTCTGTAGCCTAGTGGGTAAGAGCAAGGAGCCAGTAGCCAAAAATTATCCCCTAGCCGACTGCGTGAAAAATCGGTCTGTACCCAAGAGCAAGGCAATTAACCCTAATTGCTTCTGTAAATCGCTCTGGATAAGAGCAACTGCTAAATTACTCAAATGAAATGTGTGTAACCTTCCCCCCTGCCTAGCAACAGGTATGTTGTCTTGGGAATGGTGTACTTGAGCAGGTGGTGTGGTATATGGCCAATATAGCTGTCGTATATGGCTAATATACCACAGCTAAGGGCTGTTCTTAGGCACAACGCAGAGTGGTATATTGGCCATATACTACAAACCCCCAAGGATCCTTATTGCTATTATAAATTGTTTACCAATGTAATTAGTGCAGTATAAATAAATGTTTTGTCATACCCGTGGTATACGGTCTGATATACCATGGCCTTCAGCCAATAAGAATTCATGGCTCAAAGTTTTATAATGATATTTAGAAAACAGCCCATCTTAAATAAGAGAAAAATGTTGAGTAGAATACATGGGTGATACTGATACTCAACTGAGTTGTATAACATAATTATTATATTCTCTTAATTGAGTGAAGCTTGCGTGTGTGAAACTGACTTTGTCCCAATGTGAACGTGTGCCACACACTCCAGTCAATGAGTGTTTTGCAGCTCCCTGCATGCTGACCATGTCTGCATTTCCAATTGGCACCCTATTTAGTGCACTACTTTTGACCAGAGCCCTATATGTGCGGAACCCTGACTGATGGCCATTGTACTATCAACACTCCTTCCCTAGTCTCCCTCTGAGCTACTGACAGAAGCAGAGAAATGCTGATCCGATTATTTTCACTTCAACAATAGTCTTTCGCGCATGGCTGGTATATTGTGTTATATGACCCGTCCACTTTGGGTCACCATATTTGAATATGTATATTTATTAGAGGCAAATGGGTTATCTAGGACACGATGGCAGTTTGCCAAAATCCCGAAGTATCCCTTTAAGAAAAGGGTGTAAGATTGAGATTAAGGGATGTTACTTCATGTGGATCATCCCTGTAGGACTGCCTAAAATGTCTAGCTCTGTATTACCTCTGTCGAAAATGTGATTCCCCCCCCCCCCCCAGTGTTTTATATCTATTTCCACAATTACGTCGGAATAATACTGTGAAATTGTGAAAATTCTGGTCTTTTTAGTGTAAGAATGGTTTGAAAAGACTGCCTGAAACTTCAGCCAGTTTGGTGTGATGGAGTTTTGGCCTGCCTGCTTGACACCAGGCGGTAAATAGACCAATAAGAACAAGTTTTCCAAACCTCTGCCAATAACAGCTAATTTTTGGTTTTCCCCTCCCCACTCAAACCACTCCCAGACAATCCAAGCAAAACAATTCTTGCTTGAGAAATTGCCCTTTGCTAAGAAGCCATTTTTGTTTATTTTTGACAATTTTAATTGAAAACACAGTAAGGTAACGGTTTACCTTAATATATTTTCTGTTAGCCATACATTATTTGATTATTGAGATATACAAAAACAGCTGTATTGGGCCTTTCACCTATGACCCCAGTGTTTCCTCCAGGACAGCTAAAGGAGCTCCGGGAGACATGGAGTTCAGGGATCTAACGACCAGGGTCGGACTCTGGTATGGGAACTTCATGAATAATGCAGGTGAGGATCCATCACTAACTGCTGTCCAACAACAATGAATAGATTGAGTTTTGGTATTAAAAAGGCAAATGGGTTTTAGGCTACACGTTTCAGGCAAATGGGTCTCCTGGGTGCCGCTGCGGTCCAAGGCACAGCATCTCCGTGCAAGAGGTGTCACTACAGTCCCTGGTTGGAATCCAGGCTGTATCACATCCGGCCATGATTGGGAGTCCCATAGGGCGGCGCACAATTGGCCCAGCGTCGTCCGGGTTTGGCCGGGGTAGGCCGTCATTGTAAATAAGAAATTGTTCCTTACTGACTTGTCTGGTTAAATAAAATAAAATCTCTATATTTTTGTATGTTTTCAGTGGAAGCCAGAGTATAACGAATGAAAGCATTATGCAACATTCTCTTCCTATGTTTTCCTTGGTGGAAGTAGACAGATATTGGCTGTGTATCTAGCCGAGGTTGGTCTTCTGGGGTTGATGAAATAGCGCTGATCATCATTACAAGCCATGAGAATCAACTGTAACCTACCCTCTTAAACATATTGTTGGTGCATCACAGTTGAATGCTTGGCTAGATGGCATGATGTACTGATTTATTTGATTGAATCATATACTCAACCCTTCTCTGCTGTCAAGACCCCAGGACAGAAGACTGGTTTCTCATGTCATCGCCGCTCCCCCAGACTGTAGTAATCGTGGCGTACATCTACTTTGTGACGCGGCTGGGGCCCAGGCTCATGGAGAAACGCAAGGCCTTCCACCTCAAAGAAGTTCTCATCATCTACAACTTCAGCGTTGTTGCCTTGTCCCTCTACATGTGCTATGAGGTGGGTCTCTTTCTCAATGGACTTCTGACAGGCTCTAGTGTTTTATACTGCCTCGTCAAGCAGGACAGTCTGAGGCAAGCGGCAAAAAAATGAATCAGTTGTGATTTCTCAAGTTTAATATGAAGAAGGCTATGCTTCAGGATCACAATGATGCATCATTTCATACTTAATTACTTTCTTCTGATCATTACATTGTCAGCGGCAAGACAAACTTAATCTCAAAATAGTTGGAGCCTTTTTTATTTGCAAGGTGTTTTTATACCAATGGTTCTAAATAAAATCACACACATATTTAGCAGTCGTTATTGCGGGTGTAGCGAAATGCTTGAGTTCAAATCAAATTCTATTTGTCACATACACATGGTTAGCAATGTTAATACGAGTGTAGCGAAATGCTTGTGCTTCTAGTTCCGACAATGCAGTAATAACCAATGAGTAATCTAACCTAACAATTTCACAACAACTACCTTATACACACAAGTGTAAAGGGATGAAGAATATGTACATAAAGATATTTGTCCTGGAGGGCAGGTAGTTTGCCCCCGGTGATGCGTTGGGCAGACTGCACCACCCTCTGGGTTCATATAACACAGTAGATTGAGGGTTTTCCATTGACACTAGTCCATTGTAGGGTCACAGATCAGTGATTTACCTCAAGGAAACAGGAAATTATGCCTTTTTGGGCCAAATTCCTTTCTGTTGACTGGTGTGCAGAACCTGTCTTGAGCAGGAAATGCAGGTCATGATCCACAGGCCATATAGTGAAATTACTTTTTTGTTCCACTCTTTTGTCAGACTGTCAAGGTTTAATGGTTGTCACCAAACACCAACTTGTACTTGGTATTAAGAAACGTGTGTGGTTGAGGGGGGTGTCATTAGTAATACTTTCTTTAGTTTCAGTGTGAAGACGATACATTTTTATTGATGTCTAATCTTTGCACAAAGGAGAGCCATGCAACAACTAGTGTGTTGTGATTTGGAGTATGTTTTTAATTCATTGCCTCTTCTTCCTGTAGTATGTGATGTCGGGCTGGGGAACGGGCTACACGTTCCACTGTGACCTAGTGGACTACTCAGACTCACCGCAGGCAGTGAGGGTAAGAGCTGTGGAATGTGACTCTACCTGCAACAGACAGGCAGAGAACTACTACTGGTCGTTCCTCTCTTCTTATGAGCACCCATTCACCTGTGGAATCCCCATCTGACTCTAGCATGCCAACAAGCTGTTGGAACAAAGAAGCATTGAGAGCAGGTCATTCCAGGAGTGATTCACACCACGTTTCCTGTGTTGCATAATATCATTAGTTGTGTGGTGAGGCCTGTTAGGCCGCCACCATCCTACCAAAGCAGGCGGACTAATCTGGCAGTCTTTTCAAACAACTCTTACACTGAAAGGGCATTATCATTTTCACAGTATTATTCTAACCTCATATTGTGTAAATGCATATATAAAACAGGAAACTCATATTTACTTTAAAAGTTCAGTGCTGTGACAGGTACACGTTTTGCTTACCTGTAAGTAATGTAATTATACTTGTCACTAATAACCTCTCTCTCCTTAGATGGCAGGGACGTGTTGGCTCTACTACTTCTCAAAGTTCATAGAGATGTTGGATACGGTAAGTTGGTTCTTTTTAGAACAGCTTTCTGACTATCTGTGTCTCGCTTGTTCAGATGGGTTTGGGTTAAATGCGGAAGACACATTTTGGTTGACTGCATTGTTGTACAACTGACTAGGTTTCCCCTTTTCCCTTCTGTCATTTTCACTCTTGTTCTGTTCTAAATGGCTGAATTCTCCCTCCTGTTAGATCTTTTTTGTTCTGAGGAAAAAGAACAGCCAGATTACGTTCCTCCATGTCTACCATCACTCCATAATGCCCTTTACCTGGTGGTTTGGTGTCCGCTTCGCTGCAGGTACAGTAGAGTTACTTGAGTTACTCCCATGACTGTATTAAACTACTTACAAATGGGCATACTACCAGATGTGTATAGTGATGGACTGTCCCAGAAAAATGTCAGTATTCAGCAGGTCATCTTCCTTAGGAGCTGTTGTAGGAAGTGGAACCTGGAAACCTGTCCATCTAGGATTAGCATTGCCCAATAGAACAGCAAACCATGACTGCTAATTGCTGGTGTCGTCCTTCAGGTGGCCAGGGGACGTTCCATGCCCTGTTGAACTGTGTGGTCCATGTCATCATGTACGCTTACTATGGCCTGTCTGCCCTGGGCCCCGCCTACCAGAAGTACCTCTGGTGGAAGAAGTATCTCACCACCATTCAGCTGGTACGTACTGCACTTCACTACTACACTAGTGGGGGAGTTGGATTTGAACCAATACCAGAGAGCCACCCATACTTTTTTATGGACAATGATATTCTGTTGGGCCTCTTGGGATGGTCTCCTTATATGTTCAAAACAAGTAATATATAACCTTCCTGTCTGTCCTCAGATCCAGTTTGTGATCGTGACCACCCACATCTGGCAGTATTTCTTCATGAAGGACTGCCCCTACCAGTTCCCCATCTTCATCTACATAATAGGCCTCTACGGCCTGGTCTTTCTCCTCCTCTTCCTCAACTTCTGGTACCACGCCTACACCAAGGGCAAGAGGCTGCCCAAGGTCCTTCAAGCCAAAACTTGGGCCCACCCCTACAATAAAACTAATGGCCAATACAATAGTGAAATAACCAACGGGAATGGATTCCATCACAAGAATGAGTGACAGGGTGTCGAGCAAATCAGGCTAAGGATTGGGGGTTGAATGCATTTGAATATCAGCCTATTCAGCAACTGAAATTAGACATGGATTTCCAATATAAAAGTCAGCGCACCTTTGAATTCAAAGAGAATTGACACCAACCCTCTGGACCTTCTGATCTCTTCTGTTCTCTCTGCTAAGGCAATCTCTTCTGTTCTCTCTGCTAAGGCAATCTCTTCTGTTCTCCCTCAAATCTTTGCCCCAAAGCTGTACTGTACTTTTGTATGACATATTTTCCATTTTTATACCTGTGCTTTCCTTTCCTGTTCAGGGTGAGTCTGTGTTTTTAATAAACAGATTTTGAATGTTAGATAAGTGTTAGGTTAGCCAATGGTGAGACCGTTCAGTAGCTTTGTCTAGTTCTGTCAAACCAGCCTGAATAACCCACACTTCCTATGACCTGTTCTCCTCTGCTGTTTAGAATTGGTGCTGAAGCTCTCTAGTTTTGGCTGCAGGATTCAGCTTTGTGACCTTGCTTTCAGCTGTTTTTTTATTTTTCAATACCTGTAGTTTTTATATTTGTTTGTACATTTAATTATAAACATTTATGTATTATGTTATTGGAGTCTAGCCTTGAGGAAGATTTTGTCTATCGGCCATCTCCCAGTAATGGCCTGAATTATTTCCTGGGCCTGTTCTCATGGCTGGGAAAAACTCTGGGCCCTACCCATAGTACACCTGTAATGGCGGAGGGGTATAGGAAAACCATTGTGCCAGTAAGAACTGATGTTTACATGTATACTGAGTGGAGCATATTCGTGGTGACCCCCTCTTTTGTAAATTCCTCACCCACTTCTCTGGTTTGAGCCACAGCCTCTACTGGTGCTGAGAAATGTTCAACGCCAACCTGCTCCTGATGACAGTTGTTGGCCTACTTTAAAAACTGTATTTATGTCCAACAGAAATGACGGTGTGAATTTGAAGCCAGATAGGAAGGAGGTGGTGTAGTACTGTTCTTGCAGGATCCGGAGCAGAGCACAAGTTTAGCTTTTGCTGTCACAAGCATGGCACAATATTTGAAAAACAGTAGCCGTTGTTTACCACTACATGCATATTCGTTAAATCTTCTGTTCCAAATTGAGTTCAGTTCTGTTATGACTTGCTATGCCATGCTTATGACAGTTTAAAGTGGACTTTCTCATTGAGTGTTCATATTTGGTGCTCTCCTGGTGATTTGAGGACACAGCATTAGCTGAGTGTAGGATGGGCCTCCACAGGTGTAGTAAAACCCCCGTGCCTTGGGTGCAGGCTGAGTCCAATAAGCAACAGCGATCTAGCTGATCTGCAAATTATTTGCTGACGTTACCCATGTGGGTTACGTACCGTTCAGTGCCTTTGTCAGAGCCCCTCCAGCTCCTTGATGTAGCTATGAGTGTCCTCCAGACATGATGCCACAATAATTATGTATAAAAAATAATTTGTAAATGTAATATTTGTATTTATGATAAAAATAAATGCTCTTTATACTGTTATTATACATCACCTGTGTGATTTTTCTATTCCTGGGGCTTAATTCCTAGCAAGGATAGAAATTCCCTTCAAGGCTTTGCTTGAGCATATTTAACTGTCTATTAAGCAGGACAGATATTAGTGGTAGTAAGAACTCTTTAAAATGGGTGAATCTTGACCTTTTAAAGGCAGCATTATCAACGTGACATTCTACCTGACACACAAGATGCCAGCCATTGAGCATTAAACCTTGGCAATCCTTGAGTTTGGACGCTGCCATTGGACGTGACGGAATGCGGGCAGTATTGCAGCTTTTCACTGATTTCAAAAGGAGTGTTCCCTCAATGGCTGAAGCACAGAACAATGAGACCGATAATTCACTGGATGTATAAAGTTGGCGTTTCCACTCACTACCAAAGATGGTGGTGAGAGGAAGCTGGTGGCCTGCAGTGGGAGAATGAATGACATTCTGCTAATCTTCTCATCGATGAAACATTTGATCTCAATAGTTTTGTTTCTAAAATGAAAATCTGTTACGAACAGAGTGGACACATTTTTGTAGATTTTACCCTTTGCACTTCCCAGAGTAGGCGTTCCTAACGCAAATACATGCTAGAATGCTCCAATAGGCTCGTGTTTGTCTCTGCCCACAATAGGAGGTTGGTGGCAACTTAATTGGAGAGGTCTGGTTGTAATGGCTGTTGCGGAATGGTATCAAATACACCAAACACATGGTTTCATGCCATTCCATTACCTCCCTTGCAGCATGAACTAACATGTTGTCCACCCAATCAAAGGACCAGAGAATTAATCTAATACTGAAAGCATAAGGTACTGCATGAAAAGTGGTGAGTTGTTGACATGGCGAGAGAAGACAATAGTTGAACAGTTTTGAACAAAACATTAAGAGCGAGAGCTATATGTAATTGTATTTTTTTTAAACTTTCAATTACCTAGCTTAGCCTACTCAAGCAAAATCAAATCAAATTGTATTCGTCACATGCGCCGAAAACAACCGGTGTAGTAGACCTTACAGTGAAATGCTTACTTACGAGCCCCTAACCAACACTCCAGTTTAAAAAAAATACAGATAAGAATAAGAAATAAAAGCAACAAGTAATTAAAGAGCAGCAGTAAAATAACAATAGCAAGACTATATACAGGGGGTACCGGTACAGAGTCAATGTGCTTCCGGTTAGTTGAGGTAATATGTACATGTAGGTAAAGTTATTAAAGTGACTATTGCATAGATGACAACAGAGTAGCAGCGGCGTAAAAGAGGGGGAGGGCAATGCAAATAGTCTGGGTAGTCATTTGAGTAGGTGTTCAGCCTCTCGGACCTAGACTTGGAGCTCTGGTACCACTTGCCATGCGATAGCAGAGAGAACAGTCTATGACTAGAGTCTTTGACAATTTTTAGGGCCTTCTTCTGACACTGCTAAGTGTAGAGGTCCTGGATGGCAGGGAGCTTGGTCCCAGTGATGTACTGGGCCATACGCACTACCCTCTGTAGTGCCTTGAGATCGGAGGCCGAGCAGTTGCAATACCAGGCAGTGATGCAACCAGTCAGGATGCTCTTGATGGTGCAGCTGCAACCTTTTGATGATCTGAGGACCCATGTCAAATCTTTTCAGTCTCCTGAGGGGGAATAGGTTTTGTCGTGCCCTCTTCACGACTGTCTTGGCTACAACTGTAGCCTTTTGTTATGACTTTTATTTTGGCGTAATGTATTGAGACACTTATTTTGTACCTTGCAGGCTTTTATTTTGAAAGCAATAGTATTCCCAGGGCCACCTGCACCTGTCGGGTGAGGGTGGGAAAAAAGAAACAAACAAAAGGCGTAGAGTGAGGGATGGTATGTTACCTAGCTGGCTATAGCTATCCAACACCGGAACTCTTGCTGACTGTACTGCATGATTGTAGCGGGTTTACTAACGTGTCAGTTCTAGCAGATATTTTAACCCTTATTTCTTGTTGTAGGTATTTAACACTATCTCCACTGGAGGACTTGTGGGATCGACAGAAACAAATAAAACGCGTTTAAAAAAATGTGTCCACAGGGAAAACTATTACTTGTGGTTGAATTTCTTCTGGACCAAGAAAAACAGCCAATCAATCACGAAGATTCACTCTGCGCCTTTTGTTTGTTTCTTTTTTCCCCCCTCACCGACAGGTGCAGGTGGCCCTGGGAATACTATTGCTTTCAAAATAAAAGTCTGGAAGGTACAAAATAAGTGCCTCAATACATTACACCAAAATAAAAGTCATAACAAAAGGCTATAGTTGTCCCCCCTAGAAAAGGAGATCAACCTAATCATTTGAAGTAGCAAAGTCCTAAAAATTGGACTTGGATTCAGCGTCATATGCAGGGTGAGGGTGACCCTGGGAGGGTGGAGGTATTGCCTGATACCCAGAGGGCAAGTGAGGGGGGGCCAGGTGGAGGGACAGGGGCTGGAGCATACACTAGCACACGGAAATGGATAGAATCTGGCGCCCAGGCTGGAGGGCAGTAAGGCCAGAGTCCCAGACAATGAGTTGGGAGTGGGTGTATGTCTAACTTGAGCACTATCCTTATCAGCGGCCTGAGGTAACGCTGGGGTGGGGTTCAGGCAAGTCAGACAAATCACTATTGCATGGTTTTAGGCGATTGTGAAGAACCACCAATCTCTTGGGCTCTGTGATTTCATGTCACCCCTGTGCTCCCATCCTCTTCAGCACCTGGTATGGACCCTTCCATCTTTGTGCAAGTTTGTTCATGTGCTGGGCTGGGTCATCCAAGAAAACCAAATCTCCTTCCTTGTACAAGCAAGAACACCAACTTTCCATCGTAATGATGTTTCTGTTGCAGTTTTGCCATTGTAGACTGCTGGTCCGCCTCCATATGAGGCCTGTGAGAGTCGTGTGGTCAGGTCCTGGGCATAAGCAGCAGGTGTGGTGGGGGCTGTTGGTTATGAAAGAGGAGTTACAGCTTAAAAAAAAGACATCGAGGCTCTCTGCCACGAGCTAGAAAGTAAGGGGTGAAGCCTGTACTTGAGTGCACACTTGAATTGTCGGCCAGCTCCACCTTTACATTTACATTTAAGTCATTTAGCAGACGCTCTTATCCAGAGCGACTTACAAATTGGTGAATTCACCTTCTGACATCCAGTGGAACAGCCACTTTACAATAGTGCATCTAAATCATTAAGGGGGGGTGGTGAGAAGGATTACTTATCCTATCCTAGGTATTCCTTGAAGAGGTGGGGTTTCAGGTGTCTCCGGAAGGTGGTGATTGACTCCGCTGTCCTGGCATCGTGAGGGAGTTTGTTCCACCATTGGGGGGCCAGAGCAGCGAACAGTTTTGACTGAGGGATATACTTGTCCCATTCCCCACCGTATTGACTAATGTACTTGCAAGGTGGTCCTTCAGAGTCCTGTTCTGCCTCTCTACATGCCATCACATGTAGAGATACGTGATACGGGGATGTGCATGTTTTTTCAATGCCCAGTAGTTTGCATAATTGTTTTACGAGATCAGTATGAATGGACGCAAAAATTCCATGCTGGCGTATGTGGTCTTCAAATATGCAGTAAGCTACACTAGTGGCATGCTTTAAGGGGGTAAAGATTAACAAAGCGTGTGAAAGTCTGTTAAAACTAACACATACCTATTGCCTTGGGAGGTGATGGGCAGGTCAGTGATGTCAGCTGCGACCTTCTGGAATGTCCGCCCAGCATTGATGGACTGCAGCGGGGCCCTCGAGGTGGGAGTTGGGGAGCTGCGGGTCTGACATGGGAGACAGTTCGCACAATATTTGTGAATGTCACGAGACATGTAGGGCCAATAACATGTAGGGCCAATAACACAGTTTACGAGCTCTCTGCAAAGTACGCTCCACTGAACACGTTGCCATGCAGGAAAGTCAGAAGTTTTGGGATGAGTGCCTCTGGAAGCAGTACCTGGTAGATGACTGTTTTCTGAGTGAGAGCTGTGACTTTCCTACATAAAAGACTCCACTCTGTGTTGTTTAGCAGGGAAACCCAGAGTTTCCTCATTGCTGCAGAGGAATGTTTGAGGTACCCCAGTGATGGTCTATGTCCCCCTGCGTCTTTCAAATACATTACTGTGCTGAGGCACGCATTCACTTGCTGTTGTCGCCGTAGCTCCTCCAAGTCAATGGCTAGTGTCTCAGAAGTGTCTGAAATAGGAGCAGGGTGTGCAGCGTTGTACAGGGCCTCAGATGGAGGAAGAGGGGAGGGAAGAGGAGGCTCAGTCCCAAGGCTGAGGTGAGTGATTTAACACTGTACCTCTTTGCTGATTTGTGTGTGTTCAGGTCTCCGTGACATGGTGTCTGCGTGCCATTTTCATTCCCTGTGTACCATGACATAGTGATACACATCCATTTCCAAGATCCAATGTCCTGTCCTTCCTGTGGGGTCACTATCCACTGGACATTTCTTGAGGCTGAGTAAAGGCTTGTGGTCTGTTATAACTGAATGAACTGTCGGACAGGAAATGCATAACATTTCGGACAGTCCACACAACAGCCCATAACTCACGGTCATAGGTGGCCAAATTTCTGATGATGAGAGGGTGTGACTGGCATCTGCTATGACACACTCCCGGTTGTCTTGGCAATGTGTAAGCACTGCCCCAACGGCAGCCTGTGATGTGTCAGCGTAGAGTAGGAATGGCTCTGTAAACACTGGGTGTGCCACAATGGGTGGGTTAGTGAGTGTTTTTTAGTGTGTGAAATGCTTCCTCACACTCAGAGCTCCAGTGGAATCTATCCCCTTTCTGTGTCAGAGCATTCGATGGAGGCACAACAGAAAACAAAGTTCTTAACAAACCTTGTGTAGTAGGAGCAGAAACCTGTGAAGGCTTGCACTTCAGAAGACGTTCTGGGTGTGGGCCAGTCTTTGAACTTGTCCAGGTTTTTTCAGTCAGGCTGCAAGCCATCCATGGATATGACATGTCCAAGGAATGTGACTTAGGTGTAAGCAAGATGACACTTGCTTGTCTTGAGCTTCAAGCCAGTCTTTTGGAACCAGATCAACACTTCTTCCAGAGTCCTGTAGGTGTGCCATGAAGGTCCTGTTAAAAACAAACATTTATTTTTATTTTTTACCTTTATTTAACTAGGCAAGTCAGTTAAGAACAAATTCTTATTTTCAATGACGGCCTCAGAACAGTGGGTTAACTGCCTGTTCAGAACGACAGATTTGTACCTTGCTACCCTGCCGCCCCCACATCAAGGTAGATGAGACACACGTTCCAATGTAGGCCACGGAGTACAAGCTCCATTAATCTCTGAAAAGTGGGAGGAGCAACCGTGAAGCCCACCGGCATGACCTTAAAATGGTACAAGGAGCTGCCAGTCGTAAAGGCAGTCTTCGGTCTTCCTTAGCTAGTTCAACTTGCCAGTTACCACTAGATAAGTCCATTATACTGAACCAGCATGCACCTGATAAGCTGTCCAAAGCATCTGATGTCCGTGGCAGGGGGTGATGTCCGTGGCAGGGGGTGATGTCCGTGGCAGGGGGTGATGTCCGTGGCAGGGGGTGATGTCCGTGGCAGCTTCCTGAAATCAAGGCATTTGCACAACAGGAGAAGCCCAGGGGCTGTTGCTCTCCTAAATAAGGTCTGGAACTAACAGCTTTCAGCTTGCCTGTCCAGTTCTTTTCTCACTTTGGGCGACGTCCTGTATGCACACTGAAGGATGGGCGGGGAGTCTCCTGTGTTGATAGTGTGTTTGATGAGATCTTTGTGTCCATGGTCCTGATCATGAGCACTGAAGACAGTATTTGTGCACCAAGCTGTCCAGCTGCTGGCGCTGCTAACTGTCCACTGGTGAGTGTTGGAGGTCAAGTTTAAGAAGAACCTGTGGCTTTGCCTGCACATTGTTAAAGGCGGTCTCAACTACAATGTATTCCTAGCAAGGTGTCACTTGGGATACGACGTTCCTCATTGGTGGGGTTTATTACACAGATTAATGTGACACCTTTTTTGACTTGGGACAAAGTATGTGCCACATACAGATCTGGGAAGCTGCTAAGTTCAGGTTCAAGTAGACCAACGTAGTTGGAGGACATTGACTGATGCTCAGTTGGGGGTCGTACTTTAGCTAAAATGTTCATCTGGAACATGGTGGGGATGCACAGGGGAGCTAAAGTAACAGCATTGCATCTGAGTGGGGCATTGTGTCTAGAACACAGCAAGGGACCAGTCCAATTCCACAGCCGTAACTGTTTCTCTCCCAGATCTATTACAGCCTGATGTGAGCAAAAAGTCCCATCCCGGGATGAATGACTGACTCGTTTCTGACTACTTGTACATTAAGGGTGAACATTTCTTCTCCTATTCTAACAGCAATGGAGAGGGTACCTAGGGTATCAAGACACTCGCCAGTCACTGACTGTGCTAACACATGGGATTTTTGGAGTGGTTTCTTCCTACGTGAGGGGATTGACATGCGGAGGCTCTCACTAATAAGGGAGATTTCTGAGCCTGTATCAAGGAATGATTGTACTGCAGCGTCCTCAATAACAGCAAAACCATAGGATGTAAGCTTGTCAGGCCTATTTTCTTCAACAGCAGACTCGATGCTCCTGCTTCCTGGTGGGTCGTCACTGGTGTGAAGTCTCCTCTGCGTTGAAGCAGACTCGATGCTCCTGCTTCATGGCGGGTCGTCACTGGTGTGAAGTCTCCTCTGCGTTGAAGCAGACTCGATGCTCCTGCTTCCTGGCGGGTCGTCACTGGTGTGAAGTCTCCTCTGCGTTGAAGCAGACTCGATGCTCCTGCTTCCTGGCGGGTCGTCACTGGTGTGAAGTCTCCTCTGCGTTGAAGCAGACTCGATGCTCCTGCTTCCTGGCGGGTCGTCACTGGTGTGAAGTCTCCTCTGCGTTGAAGCAGACTCGATGCTCCTGCTCTTGTGGGCCGTCGCTGCCTGGAGGAGGGGCTGGATGATCGGTGAGTGTCCTCAGCTGATTGAGAGTATCCGGCACATTCACACCTCTCCGGGTACATGGAGTAGCGTCGGTGGTCAGGACTGTAATGTCTACAGTCATTGTAGTTGGAAGAACTTCTCCCCTCCCTCGGTCTCTTGAAGTGTAGCGGCTGTGAGGAGAGTGGTCCTGGCGAGGGGACCAGTACTAGGGCCTGGAGGCCCGACTCTGCCCCTCTCTGAACGGAACCAGTCAGGAGAGTGACGTCTGACTCGTTCTGGTGACTGGGTGCAGAGGGCCGTCGTTACTGTGTTTGTTTCAGATGACTCACATCAAGTCAGTGCTTTAAGGTCAGCTGTGAGATCCTGAATGGCCTGCATTATTCCATTGGTCAGTGTGAGCTGTGGAGGACACCAGGGTAGACAGCGGTTGTGAATAGTCAGGCAATGTCTCTAGTGTGAGTAGTGTGAGTAGTGTTGTGGGGCTGGTCTGATTGACTGGGGCCATTTTCAGTGGCTCTTGAGCACGTTCACACTTACATGTCACAGCCAAGGCCAGCTCTAAGGTAGCAGCTCCATGTTCATAACATTTTGATTGCAACACTTGGTCAAGACTTACTATGAACCTTCTAAAAAGTTCTGTTTCCCTTGTTGACTGGCCATGGTCAGGGAATGCCTCTAGCACAAGACTAGTTATTTATGCTGCATATACCTCTAGGAGTTCTCTGGGCTGACGCTGCCAGTCATTGATGAATATTTTAAAGTGATGCAAAAATTCCTTTCTTCCAGAAACCCCATTCAGTTTAGTTACAGCCACATTGTAGTCACCCTGCGTATCTGGGGGTAGTGAGAGCCAATAGCATCCCCACTTAGCTGTGTTGGTAATAATATTGCCAGGACCTGTCCGTGAGCATCATTGAATGCTTTGACAGCTAGATCTAAACTTCATTTGCACAGAGAAAAACTTTCCTTATATTTGCCATCTCCATGAAAATTAGAGGGGAGTGGAACCCAGGGGTTGTAAGGGCTTGTAAGTAAGCAATTCGCGGTTGTTGTATTCCGCACATGTAACAAATATAATTTGATTTGATTACCAGTGTGGTATTATCAAGTGGAGCCAGAGGCACATGTCCCTCCACATGCAGATCGCCATCCCCACCTTGTGGTTGATTGTCATTATCGGCTTCTTCCATGGTTATAATAGTGCCGGTGTTCACTACTTAACAACTAAATTCTTGCCTTGAAACAAACACTCTGGGTGATGTATTTCCAATGTCCACTCACCACTAGCTAATGGAGTCGGTCAGATAATGCAATCAGTATTGATGCTGCCTTGGTTGGAGAGAATGCTAACTTAGCCTAGCCAAGTACCGCTGTCACCAGTCTGTAAACCTTATTTCTTGTTGTAGGTATTTAACACAATCTCCACCCGAGGAATTGTGGCTTCGAAGGAAACAAATAAAACACGAGTTACAATGGAAAACTATTACTTGTGGTTGTATTTCTCCTGGAAAAAGAGTTACAGCCAAGCAGTCTCGGGGATATTCTTTTGTTTTGTTCCCACCCTCTCTCGACAGGCGCAGGTGGCCCAGTGAATACTATTGCTTTCAAAGGAGAAGTCCCCAGGTACAAAAGAAGTGCCTCAATACATTACGCCAAAATAAGTCATAACAAAAGGCTACACAATGATGTAGGCTGTATGCAGCGGTTAGCGTTTATGATATGAAAGTTTGACTTGGAAAGATTTTTTTCGACTGGTCACAAAAAGCTGATCCACAAGCGAAGGGAAAATGTGCGTGGAGGAGAGCCTGTAGATGTGTGAAGGAATACAACGATCAACGGGATCATGCTCTTATGTGGCTGCTGTGAAAGTGAACTTTTGGCAATGTGATCAGGGGTGGATTCATTCAGACTTTTCTATTAACGGAAGAAGAAACGGAAGCAAACAGAACGAAACGGGGTTAAACATACCTGAATTTTTCCAATAGAACTGCAGTTTGCAACTGTGGGACTAATGATTACACCCTAGACCAGCTAGATGCAGACAAAGCAGAATTGAATGTGTCAATGTCTCTTACCTTGATTACTCAAATTTCTCTCGACCTGTGCACCTACTTTGTAGCAACCTCATGATGGGTACAGGGAAAATTCAAGTGTCATGTTGTAGCCTAAAGCTATCGACGTTACATTGAACTGGGTGAATGGAATATGAGTCATCCAATATGCCATACGGCCAATATAGACATACGGCCATGTTCATAAAAATAACGATCATCCTCCCTCATCACCTACCGTCACTGATTTGTATCTGCAACGTTCAGCGTGCTACGGATTTGAAGTGTGTGACGTTAACTCATATAGGGTCTACTCAAACAACAAAATCATTCCTGAAAATAAGTAGACCTAGGACATCAACTTTGAATACATTCTCAATTAACTACTTTAAGTGTGCATTGAGGATATATTTATAACCCATCATAAGGGAGTATCAGTGAGATCTCTAGAATTGGCTGAATGTTGGAGCTGTCCTTCAGCACCAATAAGTTCACCATGACAACTGCCATGTAGTTTAGCGGCGCTGTCCTTTCAAGACTCCACATACTCATACTGAGGATACACACAATTACAAAGAACCATTTATGTTTAGTGAGTCCTGAGTCCACCAGATCAGAGGCAGTAGGGATGACCAGGGATGTTCTCTATATAAGTGCGTGAATTTGACCATTTTCCTGTCCTACTAAGCTTTCGAAATGTACTTTTGGGTGTCAGGGAAAATGTATTGAGTACAAAGTACATTATTTTCTTTCGGAATTTAGTGGAGTAAAATATATCAAAAATATAAAGAGTAAAGTCCAGTTATCGCCAAAAACTACTTAAATAGTACTTTAAAGTATTTTTACTTCAGTACTTTACACTACTAGGTCTGGTGAATGGTCTGAGAGCTTATTTGAATTGAAATACCAACTAAAATACATAGTGAATGTTTCACATTCAAAGAGATATCCATTCATTCACATTACAATCCAGGTTAAATAAACAAAACAACCATAGTATAGTCAAGGCACATTTATCTATAGTTATTTCAAGACAATCAATTAAACAGTTTAAGTCATCTGTTTTTTCACCAGATAAAATAAAGATGACCAGTTGCGGTGTGCATTGCAGATTCAGTGCTGGTTGTCTCAGTACATTCTGACACAGAAGTCTCAGTCATTGTCATAAATGCAGTCTGTAAGAAAATTAACAAGTAGAACCATGTTTGAACAATGCATTGCATTCCAAACAAATACAATTAAAAATACATGTATGTAGGCCTACAGTTGAAGTCAGAAGATTACATACACCTTAGCCAAATACATTTAAACTCAGTTTTTCACAATTCCTGACATTGAATCCTCGTAAAAAATCCCTGTTTTAGGTCAGTCACCACTTTATTTTAAGAATGTGAAATGTCAGAATAATAGGAGAGAGAATGATTTATTTCAGCTTTTATTTCTTTCATCACATTCCCAGTGGGTCAGAAGTTTACATACACTCAATTAGTATTCGGTAGCATTGCCTTTAAATTGTTTAACTTGGGTCAAACATTTTGGGTAGCCTTCCACAAGCTTCCCACAATAAGTTGGGTGAATTTTGGTACATTCCCCCAGACAGAGTGGGTGTAACTGAGTCAGGTTAGTAGGCCTTCTTGCTCGCACACACTTTCAGTTCTGCCCACAAACTTTCTATAGGATTGAGGTCAGGGCTTTGTGATGGCCACTCCAATATCTTGACTTTGTTGTCCTTAAGCCATTTTGCCACAACTTTGGAAGTATGCTTCGGGTCATTGTCCATTTGGGAGACCCATTTGCGACCAAGCTTTAACTTCCTGATTGATGTCTTGAGATGTGGCTTCAATATATCCACATAATTTCCGTTCCTCATGATGCCATCTATTTTGTGAAGTGCACCAGTCCCTCCTGCAGCAAAGCAGCCCCACAACTTGATGCTGCCACCCACATGCTTCACGGTTGGGATGGTGTTCTTCGGCTTGCAAGCCTCCCCCTTTTTCCTCCAAACATAACAATAGTCATTATGGCCAAACAGTTCTATTTTTGTTTCATCAGACCAGAGGACATTTCTACAAAAAGTACAATCTTTGTCCCCGTGTGCAGTTGCAAACCGTAGTCTGGCTTTTTTTATGGCGGTTTTGGAGCAGTGTCTTCTTCCTTGCTGAGCGGACTTTCAGATTATGTCGATACAGGACTCATTTTACTGTGGATATAGATACTTTTGTACCTGTTTCCTCCAGCATCTTCACAAGATCCTTTGCCGTTGTTCTGGGATTGATTTGCACTTTTCGCACCAATGTACATTCATCTCTAGGAGACAGAACGCGTCTCCTTCCTGAGCGGTATGACGGCTGCGTGGTCCAATGGTGTTTATACTTGCGTACTATTGTTTGTACAGATGAACGTGGTACCTTCAGGCATTTGGAAATTGCCCCCAATGATGAACCAGACTTGTGGAGGTCTACAAGAGGCACTAAGTTTGAAGGTTGGCCTTGAAATACATCCACAGGTACACCTACAATTGACTCAAATTATGTAAATTAGTCTATCAGAAGCTTTTAAAACCATGTCACAATTTTCTGGAAGTTTCCAAGCTGTTTAAAGGCACAGTCAACTTAGTGTACATAAGCTTCTGACCCACTGGAATTGTGATACAGTGAATTATTTGTTAAATAATCTGTCTGTAAACAATTGTTGGAAAAATTATTTGTGTCATGCACAAAGTAGATGTCCTAACAAACTTGCCAAAACTATAGTTTGTTAACAAGACATTTGTGGTTGAAAAACAAGTTTTAATGACTCCAACCTGTATGTAAACGTCTGACTGTATATTATTTCATCAGCCTACTTCTGTAAGTAGGCCTGTCTTGTCTGCAAACTAATATCTTCAAAGCAGTCCGTACAGCTGGCAATGTCATTGTTTAAACAAAGTGTTGTACAGTTAGTCACAAATAATAGTAAAACTTTATTTGGATAGTCTGTAGAGCATCTGCAGATGGACCATCTACAGATTATCAGTAACATTTAAACTAACTATCTACTAACCCTAGCTCTAACCTTTATCCTAACCCTAACCCTTATTCTAACCCTAACCTTAACCCTTACCCTAACCTCAACCCTTATCCTAACCCTAAGTTTAACCCTTACCCTAACCTTAAGTTTAACCCTTACCCTAACCTTAACCCTTATCCTAACCCTACACTTAACCATTACCCCAACCCTCATTTTTAACCTAACCATAACCTTAGCAAGCAGTTTCTTATCAAGTTTGTTGATAGTATGATAATCTGTAGATCATATACAGATGGAAAATCTGGACTATCCAAATAAAGTATGACCCAGATCATTTCTAGAATGGTTTTAAAACATACTTTCTCCTATGTCGTCATAAACATCTCCACCATCCCTGTTGAAGTAAAATCATATGTCAAAATATTAGTTTTGTGTATGTGTTTGTGTGCACACGTGCATGAACGTGTGAATATTTTGAGTGAGCGCATGCGTATTTCAACAAACAGAAATAACTATTGAACTTACTGTGCAACATTGACCATGGACACATAACCAACTAGAAAGAGGAATAAAAAAGATTGCAATTAATTGTTCATGTTTGATTGTGAATAATTCATCCATAACAACTGATGCCAACTTACACTTCCCGTCTCTATTCCTGCCAATCAGTTTGCCGTATGTTGGCTTCACAATGACATCGATCACCTCTCCTGGCTTCAACTGTAGGTCTTTATTCCCCCATTTCTTACTGTCCAAGGTAGGATCTATGGTAACATCATATAACACCTGGATCTCCCCTTCAAACTGACAGTGGAAGATTTCAACAGTTACTACTGCTCAAATCATGTAAGTAAGTACAATATAAATCTGACCATATAAAAAAGATACATTCATTGATTATCAATATTTTAGAATGTTATCTGGGAATAACTGTGATTTTAAAATGTTTTTTAGTTGTATTTAGGTTTTCTACTTTATTCAGATATGGATAGTTTGAAACGAGACGGGAGACAGTAATGTGTCCGGCTCAACTAAATTATGTCATTGTGCTTTCTCCTGTCACAATTAGACATTTTACCTTGAATTTTTTCCTGAATTCCTTTTCCTCTTTCTCAAACTTTTTCTTCTTCTTGGGGTCCATCCCCTCCTGCTTTCCCTTAGGTGTCAGCTGAGGGAGACTGAAATGGAGAAACACAAAATGATTTAACTTAGGTATTGATTTCAAGCTAATTTGTGTCTGAACTGACTATTCAAGAGTATAGCTGAACGGACTATTCAAGAGTATAGCTGACCCAACTCTGGCTCTGTGACCCTCTTCTCACCTGTTGAGAGGAGGAGGGGCAGTGAAGCTCTGGGACTCCACGTCATCATAAATCTCGTCTATGGACATAAAGACAGACAAATTAAGCAACACATTTCTTTAACTTGATTACACAGTACACACCATTCAGTACAATAAATAGAATGGTGATTTTATTTAGAATACACAGAAAGAATACACAGAAATAATTTGACTGGGAAATAACTGGGAAGACTGTTGTTCTCTTTCCCAGTGAACAAGTGACCATATCATTACCTCCCTCTTTAGGTAGTGGAGGGGGAAATCTGAGAATGAAGATCAAACAGTTATTGAACAAAAATATCAAGCTGGTGTATTCACTGTATTGACATTATACATGCAAAATGTTTCAGGGGTCATTCATAAAGGTAAAGCAAAGAAGGGATAAAAACGATCTAACTATGTGTCAATGTAGCTCTGTTCCAGCATCACTTTTGCAATAATACTTCTGACCACTAGATGTTGTCAGTCAAATACTAAGCAACGATGAGGAACACCTCATGAGTGAGAAGCTGTATTACATTTACAAAGATTCCTGCTCGATGCATAGAATACTCACAAAATCACCACATAGTTACATAATTGCATATACCTGTTTTGATTCGATCCATCCACATCGTCATAGATATCACCATCTTCAGCTGTCATAAGAAGAAGAAAATGACATGGCAAAAGGCTTGTTATTGCTATGCGACTGGTTGAGTAACTTTTTTTTGTAATTTTGTAACTGGTCTGTTATAAATTCTGATGAATTATAGATAATATCAATGTGAGACTTACCTTGTTGGACCTTGACCCCACTGAAAAACAAAAATCTAGACTATTGAAGCATAGACACCAATGGGTCACAATGACACATCACATAGACAACAAAGTAAACAACATTTCAAAGCTCTAACATTTAACATTTAGTTTATTTTTTATTTTACCTGCAGGCATTGTCCAGGATGCCTACATCATCGTAAACCTCAGGCTTTTCCTCAGACTTGTTAGGTAGGGGTCCTTTCTTCTGCTCCTTTATAAGGTCATAGTCAATGCCCACTGCCTCAGTCCTTACATAGCCATCTACAACACAGCAAGGAGGAGGAGGCAGTGAGAACAGGAAGAGAGAGGGTGGTGTGTGTGTGTGTGCGTGTGTGTGTATTTATGCGTGTATTTACTGTATGTGTATACACCCACAGTTTCCCTCATTGTTCCTGGCCAGCCAACGTCCCTCTGGGTTGTCAGTGATGCGTATGATATCTATAGTCTCTCCCTGTGTTAGTGGCAGGTCAGTCTTTCCTCCTTTACATTCCACCTGAGCCTTGGCTTTGTGAATCACCTGAATCGGCCCTGAGAGCTACAAACAGGCATAGGTGTTACTCCACTACACATGACTGTAATAGATATAACTCCAGATATATGCATATCCTGCTTACCTTGTACTTTTTCTTTGCCTCTTGCTCCTTCTTCTCTCTGGCTTTCTGCATTTTCTTCTCCTGCTCTAGTCGTTTCTTCTCCTCTTTATCGCTCTTCTTCTCTTGCCCTTTCACTTCGTTGGTTTCTTTCGATCCTTGAGCCTCCTGTTCAATCCTGTCGTGAGAGAGAAAGAAAGTAAATGTTGGATAAATAATTATACTGGGGTTGAGAATCAAACATATAAACTCAGCAAAAAAGAAACGTCCCTTTTTCAGGACCCTGTCTTTCAAAGATAATTCGTAAAAATCCAAAGATCTAAAATTGTCCGGGAACTTGCAGGTGGCTTGGTGGAAGACTGGGGTAACATCTCACAGCAAAAACGGGCAAATCTGGTGCAGTCCATGAGGAGGAGATGCAATGCAGTACTTAATGCAGCTGGTGGCAACACCAGATACTGACTGTTACTTTTGATTTTGACCCCCCTTTTGTTCAGGGACACATTATTCCATTTCTGTTAGTCACATGTCTGTGGAACTTGTTCAGTTTATGTCTCAGTTGTTGAATCTTGTTATGTTCATACACATATTTACACATGCTAAGTTTGCTGAAAATAAACGCAGTTGACAGTGAGAGGGCGTTTCTTTTATTGCTGAGTTTAGATGATAATACTACAGAGGTGTCACTATTATATATAACAGCGTTGTACATTCTATTCATTATTTTTCTGTGATAAAGATTCCTCTCACCATCTCTCCTCTAAGTCTTCATACATCTCTTCATCACTCAACTCTGCCTGTTAGAGGATGGGACATACAATATTACAATCAAGCTTTAAAGTGAAGCTGCAAACTAACAGAAATTATTGTTATCAAGGACGGATTAAACTTGTTGTAGAGATTTGGACTGTAAACATACTGTATCTAAATATGTAAATGACATTCAAACACATTTTCAGTCAGAAGTGGCTTACTGAAGCTACATACTGCAAGGGTCTAGATATCGCACTTAACCACTTCCTCTTTTCTCCCAGCATGTTATTTCTACAGCTATATGTGTCACACGTACTTTAACACCAATCATGTGCCCTGTCTAAATGCATGCTTTGTACAGTGCAGTAACTCAGTGCAGTAACTTGTACAGTTTCGAGGCTCCATATTACCGTTATCAGGCAAATCAGATACTATACCTCAATTTTTAGGTTGGGATGTCCTGTAATGAAAACCAAACAAACATATAAGTCATTTTCAGTTCTATGTTGATTATTGACATAATTTTTTATGTCTTAGCTTGTATCCACAACATTGAGTATTAAACAAATTTTTATTTCTTCATTTGAAACAATCATCTTTGTTCCACCAAATGATTTAGGGCCTAGCTACACATATTATTCACAATGCCCCGTCGCGCTCGTATAGGTGAGGTTGTGTAAGAATGGAAGTGGCACCTCCAGGGGGAAGGGGTGAAGGGAGATTCATGACCCCAATGTCGTCATAGCTATCCTCCTGGTTGGGCTGGATTCTGATCATCATTCATGGTTAGAAAGACACACACACACACATACACACACACACACACATACACACACGGTCATTCATGTTATTATCACAACACCAAATACTTCAGAACAGGGATGGGCTACTTTGATGAGGGTGGGGGCCACAAAAAAACTGAATTTAAGAATAACCAGTTTTGTGTTCGAGACCACCTCAAGCAAGACCGATTCAAGACCAACACCGAAGCGAATCGAGTCCAAGTCAAGACCAAGACCAGAGGGGGAGCGAGACCGAGTGAAGACTGGGAGGGGGACAAGAGATCTGAGATCGAGTCAAGACCGAAACCAGAAAAAATTGAGACCCATTCAAGACCATGACTGTAATATTGTCATGTCTTGTTATGTCTGTTCCTGTCCTTTCTCTTCACTCTGTCTCTCTCTGCTGGTCTTTTTAGGTTACCTTCTCTGTCTCTCATTCTTCAGCTGTTCTACATCTCCCCTAACTAGCTCATGCACTCTTTCCCACCTGTTCTCTCTTCCCCCTCTGATTAGGTCTCTATTTCTCTCTCTGTTCCTGCTACTTTCAGTGTCTGATTCTTGTTTGTGTTTTTGATGCCAGAAGCAAGCTGTCGTCTCGTTTGCTTCCACCTTGTCCTATCCTGTCGGAGTCTGCCTGGCAGGTGCATCCTGCATTATACTACGTTCTTTTGTTCCATTGACTACGTTGGAAGAGGATTTATGCCATTCCTGTTTTTCATTAAAGAACTCTGTTTTCTGTTAAAACCGCTTTTGGGTCTTCACTCAAGTACATAACAAATATTGTCAAATCGTCACTATAATAAGAGTTCAACATTTCCAGTATTTCTGTAATAATATTTCAGAAGAACATATGGATTCTTTATACATTCAGAATGGTAAAAATAAATGCATGCAGAGGGCAAATAGAGACGCTCTGCAAATGTTTACTAACACAAACACAGCAGGGAACAATGAGGACCTTCTATGCTTTCAGAGAAAGGCTAAGGATTTATAGCATAACACAAATAATAATAATAATATTATTATTTTAAATTATGTTCTGATTTCTGATTTAACACATTGTTGCATTTAAACTTTAGATCAGGGGTTACTTTGTGTGCTAAACGTGAAATGTTTTTTTTGCAATGGGAAGTAATAGTTGTACATTTCGATTGGGAAATGCTTACTCAATGGTTGTGTTTTTGTATTCTTATGATTGGGATCTACTGGCTTATTATATCTCAGTGAATGGATTGCTGTCTTTCCATCAAGCCTATGCAGTGGTCTAGTTGTGCCTGGAAAAGTGGGTCCTGTGTGAAGCAAAGGCGCCCTTGGGAAAAATCCTATGTTTTCCTATTGGATTTTTCAGGTTTTCACTCTCAGAATCACACTTTTTTTAAATAACGCCAAAAATGTGATGTTGTAAGTCAACAACAATGCTTAAACCACACCAGGAGACCACTGTTGATGTCTGGGAAAAATTGAGAATTTTTAGGGGGGAGGATATAGTTGCCCTTTAATTCAATTGAGCAAAACATATGCCTTCCCCATAGATACAAATCAGCATTATATAATTCTGTCAGGTAGGCCTACATTGCAGTCAACATTTAATTGTGAAGGTTTTTGGGGAAAGCCTTTAGAAATGTTCATGCAAACAGCACATGATGACTGGATTACACATCGCAAATAGCCAACTGACCAAGACTGAGGACCAAACGGGAGGGGGGGGGGGGGTATAGGGGTGTGTGGTATGCTAGTGAGATAGCCTACGGTGGTTAACGTTTGTATGCTAAGGAGTTTCTTCTTGAATCGATGATTTTCATAAGCAAGGTTTTGTACTTACATAGCTGCAGGGGAGTTAGAGAGGAGGCAGGGTGTCGGAGGTGCAGGGAAACTGCTGGTGTGGGGAGCAAGAGGAGGAGGAGGAGGAGGCCCAGCTGCGCTCAACTCAGGACCTGTCACACAACAACAAAGCAATAGAACCATGCTTGTTGTGCATGTTTTCTCCTAATGGTTAAGGTTAGAATTTGAGGAGGGTAAGCTGAGTCTAGATCTGTGCCTTAGCTTCTACCTCTGGGTCTGTCATTCTCTTTATGAGACATGATGACATATTTAAGGAAGAGGACTGGGTCTTGTGACATGTCAACTAGACCCAATAATAAGGTTTTAATGTATTTTGGGTGTACATAGAGGAAAGGAGAAGAGATCTCACCTTCAGTCCTAAACATCTGTAAGGTAACATGGGGAGGCCTGTTGGGTTTTAGAGGAGGGTCCCCCAGAGAAAACACATTAGGCAGGGGTTTCTTCTTAGGGGCAGAGGGATCATCATTCTCTTCATGAGGGACCAGTTCATCCCTCGCTCCAGCTTGCGCTATCAGGAAGTTGGGTTTCAGAGTGAGAGGAGGTTGGGGAGGCATACATTTACTAGAACTCAAAGTTGGGAGGCTTGCTTCACTTTCCTGTCTAGAGAGGGATTTCTGCTGGGTGTGGGGTGGAAGGAATTTGGACATGGAGATCGGGCGCAATTTGGGGGTGGATGGTGTTGGATCTTCCTTCGGGGTCTCTTGGTCAAGGTTGGACTGCAGTGATGAGATGGAGATCTTTGGTTTGAGGGCTAAGGGCAGTTTAGGGAGTGTAGGGGTGTTTTCTGACTCACTGTCCTTTACCCACGGAGGTTTGGCTGAGCCTGAGGCCGGAGCCAGTTTGACCTTGTTGTCCGGAAAGGCTGTGTTGACAGGAGGCCTTTTCAGAGGAGGTATAGTGACAGAGGACTCAGGCCCTGAAGACTCTGTGTCCCTGATGGTCTCCACAGGCCTGGGTTTGAAGGACTGGGGTTTGGGGAACAAGGTTCCTACATCTTCTCTGGCTGCGGTCTCAAATTTCTTCTGAAACACAGGCTTAGTGGTGGTCAGGGCTCCTCCTGATCGGCTCTTCTCCAGGGCAGCTAGCTTGGCTAAGAGAGGGGAACTAGTGGAGAGGCTGGAGTGGGATGCCAGTTTAGGGTGAACCCCTCCCTCCATGGGGCTGCCTCCTCCTGTGTTGAAGCGAGCCATAAGAGCCCTGACGTCTGATCTTTCCTCCTGGGTAGAAATATGGTGAGAGAATTACATACATTGTGTCATTTGGGCGTAACTTTGATTGTAAATAAGAATAGATGTTTCTGAACAATTCTACGTTAATGTGGATGCTACCATGATTACGGACAATCGTGAATTTATCATAAATAAATTAATCATGAATAAAGATTGTACCTCCCAAAAAAGCTAACCTCTCACCATTACCAATAACTGAGGAGGTTAGCATCTTTTCAGGGATATGATCTTTGTGCCTCTGTACCTTTCTCACTCATCATTATTTACCATTCATTCATAATTATCCATGATCATGGTAGCATCCACATTAATTTAGAATTGTTTAGAAACATCTATTCTTATTTACAATAGAAGTGACTCCAAAATTAGACAATACATTATTTACCATTCCATTCTTTTTGGGCACAAAATCATCTGAAACACAACCAAAACAAACAGCAAATGATTCCAACAAGTGTGTAGTCACAAGCTTGATGTAGTCATTGTATGCTAGGCATATCGGACCAAATACTCAACTTTTGACTACTTTAATACACTATGAGTGAATTTGTCAGAGTACTCATGATGACTTCTTCAAATGGGGGGAGCAGAAACATAAAGTCCTTTCACTTCTCAACGATAAATTAGATATGTATGAATTCATGAAAATACCCTCAATTAAAAGGTAACATTCTGTACTGTCGCCTCCTGAGACATTTTAGCTTCACTGTCCAAATAAATACGGAAGTGCACACTGTATTACATTTATCTCAATGGCTTCCTCTCCTTTAATTGCACTGATCTGAAAACCAAGGACAGGACAGATGAAACCACGAAGGTGATGTTGATTTCGCCTGTCCAGTACTTTCCAATCAGTGAGGAGACTTGATGATTCCTCTGTAGACCATTGGGATACAGATGCAACCGTATTTTACCCATACCTTTAATTCACGGCAAAATACATGAATACATGTGACTCAATGACCTGTTCTAACAGACCTTAAAAAGGTTTCCTTTCAGCTTTAGTTGGCAGGCAAATGTCTGTAAGAGACATCCACAACCATGATACACATCCGAAATAAGATAATTAACTAAAAGGTAACTTCAAATAAATCAGAACGTTCTTTGGGAAAGTAATTCTGAAGACTTTGTAGATATACACTCTCACAAATCAATTTCCTCCCATGGCATCCACCCTGACACAAGCACTCACCTAATCTGTCCAAGTCTCTCCATACACTGTATAGCCCTGGCCTTGTGTGGGTCTGGAGACAATGTAATACTATCCTGTACAAAGACCCATGGTTTTATACATACACAGGAAGTGTACAGGCTATTACTATTCTGATCAAGGGAGGTGAGAAATGAGAAGTGCTATCAGCAGTCTGTACAGTTTATATGAACACAACCACTGTCATACCAGTGCGAAGCAACTGACATACATTGGCATTTTAGCTACCAAACCGTAGCTGCTTTGAGCCAACTGGTACAGTGGCTTGTGAAAGTATTCACCTTCCTTTGCATTTTTCCTATTTTCTTGCCTTACAACCTGGAATTAAAATAGATTTGGGGGGGTTGTATCATTTGATTTACACAACAAGCCTACCACTTTGAAGATGCAATTTGTATTATTGATTGTGAAACAAGAAATAACCTATTCACATAACTATTCACCCCCCCAAAGTCAATACTTTGTAGAGCCACCTTTTGCAGCAATTACAGCTACAAGTCTCTGGGGGTACAGTATGTCTCTATAAGCTTGGCACATCTAGCCACTGGGATTTTTGCCCATTCTTCAAGGCAAAACTTCTCCAGCTCCTTCAAGATGAATGGGTTCTGCTGGTGTATAGCAATCTAAGTCACACCACAGATTCTCAATTGGATTGAGGTCTGGGCTTTGACTATGCCATTCCAAGACATTTAAATGTTCCCCTTAAACCACTCGAGTGTTGCTTTAGCAGTATGCTTAGAGTCCTTGTCCTGCTGGAAGGTGAACCTCCGTCCCAGTCTCAAATCTCTGGAAGACAAACAGGTTTCCCTCAAGAATTTCTGTGTATTTAGCACCATTCCTTAAATTCTGACCAGTTTCTCAGTCTCTGCCAATGAAAACATCCCCACAGCACAATGCTGCCACCAACATGCTTTACTGTGGGGATGGTATTCTCGGGGTGAAAGAGGTGTTGGGTTTGCACCAGACATAGCATTTTCATTGATGGCCAAAAAGCTCAATTTTAGTCTCATCTGACCAGAGTACCTTCTTCCATGTTTGGGGAGTCTCCAACATGCTTTTTGGCACACATCAAATGTGTTTACTTATTTTTTTCTTTAAGCAATGGCTATTTTCTGGCCACTCTTCCGTAAAGCCCAGCTCTGTGGAGTGTATGGCTTAAAGTTGTCCTATGGACAGACTCCAATCTCCGCTGAGCTTTGCAGCTCCTTCAAGGTTATCTTTGGTCTCTTTATTGCTTCTCTGACTAATGCCCTTCTTGCCTGGTCCGTATTGGTGGGCGGCCCTCTATTGGCAGGTTTGTTGTGGTGCCATATTCTTTCCATTTTTTAATAATGGATTTAAATGGTGCTCCTTGGAATGTTCAATGTTTCAGATAATTTTTTATAATGCAACCCTGATCTGTACTTCTCCACACCTTGGTCCCTGATCTGTTTGGCGAGCCCCTTGGTCTTCATGTGACAGATCAGAACAGGCATAAATATACTGAGATCATGTGACAGATCATGTAACACTTAGATTGCACACAGGTGGACTTTATTTAACTAATTATGTGACTTCTGAAGGTAATTGGTTGTACCAGATCTTATTTAGGGGCTTCATAGCAAAGGGGTTGAATACATTTGCACACACCACTTTTCCATTTTGAATTTTTTGAAACAAGTTATTTTTTCCATTTCACTTCACCAATTTGGACTATTTTGTGTATGTCCATTACATAAAGTCCAAATAAAAATCAATTTAAATTACAGGTTGTAATGCAACAAAATAGGAAAAACACCAAGGGGGATGAATACTTTTTCCTTTTCTATGTATAAGCAATCCATAGGCTTGTAGGAAAATAATTGTATTGATGTGGTCTCGCCATCATTTTTGTCACTTAATAATTTAAGTGACATGAGAAAGTGTGACCACCATGATTCTCTGAGGAGAAAGCAGTAATACACGTTTTTCATCACAGCTCTCTAGTTTCTACAGTCCCTCCCATTGCTGGTGGTAGACATTCAATAGCCTTTTCCTCAGCGCTAAACACTCACATCATCAGCAGTACAAAAACACAACTAGCCTATTCTACTGTAAGACATTCTGAACAGTTTGGCTTTATTCATGAACATACACTAAGAATACAAAACATCCTTCCATGACATAGACTGGCCAGGTGAACCAGATGAAAGCTATGGTCCCTTATTGATGACACTTGATAAACCCACTTCAATCAGTGTAGATGAAGGGGAGGGTTAAAGAAGGATTTTTAATCCTTGAGACATGGACTGTGTGTGTGTGCCATTCAGAGGGTGAATGGACAAGACAAAATATTTAAGTCCCTTTGAATGGGGTATGGTAGTAGGTGCCAGGTGCACCGTTTGTGTCAAGAACTGCAACGCTGCTGGTGTTTTCAAGAATGTCCACCACCCAAAGGACATCCAGCCAACTTAACTGTGGATTGGAGTCAACATGTACCAGAATCCCCGTGGAACACTTTCAACCCCTTGTAGAGTATAAATGACACACATCATGTATAGCACAACACAAAACATTAGTCATTTCCAGTCACTTCCTTCAGAGTTCTTCTTTCCAGTCCTACTGAAGTGAGACCACCATGAACTGATGAGTGATTCAAAATGGGGAATCATGGCACTTATTAAACTGTACACTTCGAAAAGCACTGACAACAAGGTGAAATGGACACGACATATGACTTAAAATCATTATTACTTGTGATTGTCACTGTACAATTCGCCTCATGATATCAGATGAAGATAGTACTGGAATCGCAATAAGATGGACAATAAGTATTTTTCAACAAACTGTTGAATTGCTTCAACACACCACAACCATCGTCTTTCAGAGTCTGGTCTAACCACTATGTCTAACAACACATGGGTTGAGGCTGTTGCTGAGCTGGAGGACAGTGTTAGACACCATGACCTATATCTGAGCCTCACAATCATGGAAAACTATTTTTCTTTTTCCTGCAGTTTGTACTTCAACTGTAAGTAAAGCAATGAAACTGCCACTAGACAATGGTTACTTAGTGATATTGAAACCAATGAATAATTCTGACTGCTTCACATGTTCCTCATTTGCAATAAGTATTTTCTGACATCACACAGGACTGTATTATCCGCTGTCCTGCATGACGGTGTCTCTAGAAAGTAGGAGGTTGTCGATATCCTGGATGGTTTTGGAGGTTCTCTGGAGGGCCTCCGCGATGCTCTCGTTGACCGGCTCACAGTGGGCCACGTGCTCTTTAGAACCACAGCCCACCACTGTAGAACCCCTCTGGGCTTTAAGAAGATGACTGTTATCCAACAGAACTGGGTAGGGCTGGTTAAAGAACACACATCATCCACTGATTAGCCTATTGTTAATCAAGGACAGGTGCAGTGCCTTAAAATATTCATACCCCTTGACTTATTTTACATTGTGTAACAACCTGTATTTAAAATGGATTAAAATGGTTATTTTCCCCCCTCACCCATCAAAACACACACACACACACACACACACACACACACACACACCCTCTCAATGACAAAGTGAAAACATTCTCATAGAAATCTTCACCAATGTATTGAAAATTAAAAACATAAATATCTAATTTACATAAGTATTCAAACCCCGAAGTCAATACTTTGTAGAAGCATCTTTGGCAGTGATTTCTGCGCTTTCCACACCTGGATTGTGCAACATTTGCCCATTATTCTTTTATAAATTATTCATGCTCTGTCATATTGGTTGTTGATCATTGCTAGACAACCATTTTCAGGTCTTGCCATAGATTTGTAGATATAAGTAAAAACTAGCTCGGCCACTCAGGAAAATTCACTGTCTTCTTGATAAGCAACTACAGTGTATATTTGGCCTTGTGATTTAGGTTATTCTCCTGGTGAAAAGTGAATTCATCTCCCAGTGTTTGTTGGAAAGCAGACAACCAGATTTTCCTCTGGATTTAGCTCCATTCTGTTTATTATTTTATCCTGAAAATCTCCCCAGTGCTTAACTATTACAAGCATACCCATAACATAATGCAGCCACCACTATGCTTGAAAATATGGAGAGTGGTACTTAGTAATGCGTTGTATTGGATTTGCCCTAAACATAACACGTTGTATTCAGGAAAAATAGTTAATTGCTTTACCACATTTTCTGCAGTATTACTTTAGTGCCATGTTGCAAACAGGATGTACAGTGTATTCGGAAAGTATTCAGACCCCTTCCATTTTCCCACATTTTGTTACATTACAGCCTTATTCTAAAATTGATTAAATACACCTTTTTTACATAAGTATTCAGACCCTTTGCTTTGAGACTTGAAATTGAGCTCAGGACAATCCTGTTTCCATTGATCATCCTTGAGATGTTTCTACAACTTGATTGGAGTCAACCTGTAGTAAATTCAATTGATTTGAAAAAGGCACACACCTGTTTATGTGAGGTCCCACAGTTGACAGTGCATGTCAGAGCAAAAACCAAGCCATGAGGTCAAAGGAATTGTCCGTTGTTTTCCAAGTCAGAATTGTGTCAAGGCACAGAAAAATGTCTGCAGCATTGAAGGTCCCCAAGAACACAGTGGCCTCCATCATTCTTAAAATGGAAGAAGTTTGGAACCACCAAGACTCTTCCTAGAGCTGGCCGCCCGGCCAAACTCAGAAATCAGGGGAGAAGGGCCTTGGTCAGGGAAGTGACCAAGAAACCGATGGTCACTCTGACAGAGCTCCAGAGTTCCTCTGTGGTGGTGGGAGAACCTTCCAGAAGGACAACCATCTCTGCAGCACTTCACCAATCAGGCCTGTATGGTAGAGTGGCCAGTCGGAAGTCACTCCTCAGTAAAAGACACGACAGCCCACTTGGAGTTTGCCAAAAGGCACCTATGAGAAACAAGATTCTCTGGTCTGATGAAACCAAGATTGAACTCTTTGGCCTGAATGCCAAGCATCACGTCTGGAGGAAACCTGGTAACATCCCTAAGGTGAAGCATGGAGGTGGCAGCATCATGCCTTGGGCATGTGTTTCAGTGGCAGTGACTGGGAGACTAGTCAGGATCGAAGGAAATATGAACGGAGCAAAGTAAAATGAAAAAAATGAAAACCTGCTCCAGAGCGCTCAGGATCTCAGACTGGGGCAAAGGTTCACCTTCCAACAGGACAACAACCTTAACCACACAGCCAAGACAACGCAGGAGTGGCTTCGGGACACGTCAGAGCCCGGACTTGAACCTGATTGAACATCTCTGGAGTGACCTGAAAATAACTGTTCAGCGATGCTCCCCATCCAACCTGATAGAGCTTGGGAGGTTCTGCTGAGAGAGAGAAACTCCCCAAATGACCAGGTGTGTCAAGCTTGTAGCATCATACTCATACTCAAGGCTGTAATCATGCCAAAGGTGTTTCAAACAAAGTACTGAGTAAAGGGTCTGAATACTTATGCAAATGTAATATTTCCGTTTTATATTTTTAATACATTTGCAAAAAATTCTAATAACCTGTTGTTGCTTTGTCATTATGGGGTATTGTGTGTAGATTAATGGGGGGGGGGAACAATTTAATACATTTTAGAATAAGGCTGCGATTATTGATGCACGATATATCAGTGAGAATATCGGAAATCTGCCGATATTAGCTAAAAAATACCAACATCGGCCCGATGTCTAGTTTAAGGCCGATGTGCAAAACCGGTGTCAAAGCTGACGTGGATACGTATATGACGAAGTAGATGACGTAATGACGCCACAAAAAATACAGCACTACACAGTAAGAACACACTTCCAACAACTAAACAAGTTCAAGTCGAGCAGTCATCTGAAAGAGTAAGAACATTTCAGCGAGACAACTCAAAGGCGAAATCCATTAACTCCAAGATAATGGAATTCATTGCCCTTGACAATCAACCGTTCTCTGTCGTGGGTGATGTTGGCTTTCGCCGACCAGTCGAACAACGGTACACACTACCAAGTAACCGTGGGGTTAAAACGTGAAAAAGTACTCCAGGCTGTGAACAAGCGATTCGGTGACATTCTCTCTGAGCCTCTTTACTGTGTCGCCACCATGCTTGATGCAGGCATGGTGGCGACATGTTACAGACCCAGCAACAGTGGAAACAGACCCAGCGACAGTGGAAACAGACCCAGCGACAGTGGAAACAGACCCAGCGACAGTGGAAACAGACCCAGCGACAGTGGAAACAGACCCAGCGACAGTGGAAACAGACCCAGCGACAGTGGAAACAGACACAGCGACAGTGGAAACAGACACAGCGACAGTGCGCACCGAGGAAGAGAGGCCACAGACAGACAGAGCTGAAACTTCACTGCTTGACATGTATGATGAAATCCTAGTATTGACTGAACAATTGAAGAACGAAACAGCACAGCAAGTGAAATAAATTGGTTTTGATTATGATTTACTGGTAATGGCAATGTACGTAAATGCGAACAAAATAACTTTTTGGTCAGTGTGGTGTGTGTGACATTTATTTAACTAGGCAAGTCAGTTAAGAACAAATTCTTATTTACAATGACACGCCTCTTGCACTGAGATGCAGTGCCTTAGACCGCTGCGTCCATGTGTGTGTGTTTAACTATTTAACTGTACTAAAATGCTGAAAAGGCCGTAAAATGTTAAATATCGGTTATCGGCTAAAAATGTCATATCGGTGCATCCCTAGCTGTGACGTAACAACATTTTGAAAAAGTCTGAATAATTTCCCGAATGTTTTGGAATATTTGATTTATGAACAGGCTTCCTTCTTTTCACCTCGTCAATTAGGTTAGTATTGTGGAGTAACTACAATGTTGTTGAACCATCCTCAGTCTTCTACTATCACAGCCATTAAACTCTGTAACTGTTTTAAACTCCCCATTGACCTCATGGTGAAATCCCTGAGCGGTTTCCTTCCTCTCCGGCAACTGAGTTAGGAAGGATGCCTGTAGGCAGTCACTGTAAATAAGAATTTGTTCTTAACTGACTTGCCCAGTTGCCCAATTGAATACCCCTTTGAGCATGGTTATTCATTACACTTTGGA
Source organism: Oncorhynchus masou masou (assembly GCF_036934945.1). Classification (NCBI taxonomy): domain Eukaryota; kingdom Metazoa; phylum Chordata; class Actinopteri; order Salmoniformes; family Salmonidae; genus Oncorhynchus; species Oncorhynchus masou. The sequence goes on along the minus strand of NC_088236.1, from coordinate 18,119,881 downwards.
TGGTGTATCAATACACCCAGTCACTACAAAGATACATTTAACCCCCCCCCCCACATCTACAGTACCAATAGGTCCCCTTCTTTGTGAGGCATTGGAAAACCTTCCTGGTCTTTGTGGTTGAATCTGTGTTTAAAATTCACTGCTGGACTGAGGGACTTTAAAAATAATTGTATGTGTGGGATACAGAGATAGAGGTAGTCATTCAAAAATCATGTTAAACACTATTATTGCACAGAGTCCATGCAACTTATTATGTAACTTGTTAAGCACAATTTTACTCCTGAACTTATTTAGGCTTGTGATAACAAAGGGGTCAAATACTTGTTTCGAAAAACCTGATTCCACTTTGAGATTATGGGGTATTGTGTGTAGGCCAGTGACAAAAACATCTAAATGTAATCCATTTTAAATTCAGGCTGTAACACACAAAGTGTGGGGCCTGAATACTTTCTGAAGGCACTGTAGCTGTTAGCCTGGATGCATTAGCCTGGTCTGTTTCTTCCTAAGACAATGTGGTGTTGTCTTGCTAAAGACAACGATGTAGATAAGTGTTGTAGAATTCAGAAACAGTTATGTACTCTACCCTGGCTTATTACCCACAAAAGCCACCCAGAATAGTATCACTAAGGATACAGTTGAAGCGTTTGATCTTCTCCAGCTCTTCAGCAACACAGTTAGGCCTGAAACAGAAAACAAATCATATTTTACTAAGCAAAAAATTGCTATCCTAGCAAGCGCAACACTTACAGTTCCACCATTTAAAAAGACATTTCACTCAATACAACATAGCTGAGCATTAATGTCTAAACTTCAATGGTTTTGGTACATAGACCTGCCTTATCTTACCTGCTTTGTCTTGTTTCAGTGGTATTAATGTAACCAGACTCAGAAATGTGTACTTCCTGTATAAAGGGCTCTGAACTGGTCTCCTGCACAGAGAGAGAAATACAATGCATCTCAATGCATACACAAACAACTAACACACACAACTGTATGGATGGATGAAACATGTGCATGGTCTAACCTGGTTGTAGCAGCTCTGTGTAGCAGGGATCTTTAGAGCGTGTCTAACCTGGTTGTAGCAGCGCTGTGTAGCAGGGAGCTTTAGAGAGTGTCTAACCTGGTTGTAGCAGCTCTGTGTAGCAGGGATCTTTAGAGTGTCTAACCTGGTTGTAGCAGCTCTGTGTAGCAGGGAGCTTTAGAGAGTGTCTAACCTGGTTGTAGCAGCTCTGTGTAGCAGGGATCTTTAGAGTGTCTAACCTGGTTGTAGCAGCTCTGTGTAGCAGGGAGCTTTAGAGAGTGTCTAACCTGGTTGTAGCAGCTCTGTATAGCAGGGAGCTTTAGAGAGTGTCTAACCTGGTTGTGGCAGCTCTGTGTAGCAGGGAGCTTTAGAGAGTGTCTAACCTGGTTGTAGCAGCTCTGTGTAGCAGGGATCTTTAGAGTGTCTAACCTGGTTGTAGCAGCTCTGTGTAGCAGGGAGCTTTAGAGAGTGTCTAACCTGGTTGTAGCAGCTCTGTGTAGCAGGGAGCTGTAGAGAGTGTCTAACCTGGTTGTGGCAGCTCTGTGTAGCAGGGAGCTTTAGAGTGTCTAACCTGGTTGTGGCAGCTCTGTGTAGCAGGGAGCTTTAGAGAGTGTCTAACCTGGTTGTGGCAGCTCTGTGTAGCAGGGAGCTGTAGAGAGTGTCTAACCTGGTTGTGGCAGCTCTGTGTAGCAGAGAGCTGTAGAGAGTGTCTAACCTGGTTGTGGCAGCTCTGTGTAGCAGGGAGCTGTAGAGAGTGTCTAACCTGGTTGTGGCAGCTCTGTGTAGCAGGGAGCTGTAGAGAGTGTCTAACCTGGTTGTGGCAGCTCTGTGTAGCAGGGAGCTTTAGAGTGTCTAACCTGGTTGTGGCAGCTCTGTGTAGCAGGGAGCTTTAGAGAGTGTCTAACCTGGTTGTGGCAGCTCTGTGTAGCAGAGAGCTGTAGAGAGTGTCTAACCTGGTTGTGGCAGCTCTGTGTAGCAGGGAGCTGTAGAGAGTGTCTAACCTGGTTGTGGCAGCTCTGTGTAGCAGGGAGCTGTAGAGAGTGTCTAACCTGGTTGTGGCAGCTCTGTGTAGCAGGGAGCTTTAGAGTGTCTAACCTGGTTGTGGCAGCTCTGTGTAGCAGGGAGCTTTAGAGAGTGTCTAACCTGGTTGTGGCAGCTCTGTGTAGCAGGGAGCTGTAGAGAGTGTCTAACCTGGTTGTGGCAGCTCTGTGTAGCAGGGAGCTGTAGAGAGTGTCTAACCTGGTTGTAGCAGTTCAGGATCCTGTCAAAACAATGTTTCACTTTCAACTTTTAATGTTACATGCACAATTACAGTCAAATGCCTTGCTTGCAAACTCAAAAAAAGTCAAAGGCAATAATATTGGAGGGTACTCATGAATAGAATTTGAAGTTAAAATAGAATTGGCCACAACCATGAACAGTTTTGTTGATTTACAGTAATTCATCATTCAAATGTTTCTGATAATTAATAACAAGTTAGTAGCACTGCCTGAAGTCTGGAGGTGTGCAACACTATCTACATCGTTGTCTTTAGCAAGACAACACCACATTGGCCGTAGTCTACGGCAGTACCTCACCTGCTGGCTCGAGTCACCATAGAGCACACAGAGTAGACCTGCCCAGGTGTGTCAGGGGGGAGGCTGCTTAGGTGGTACGTCACATCCTTTACCTGAAGAAAACACCAGAACATAAGCAATGCTATCAGTCGGTCCTAACTACACACATACTATTAGATGTGTGTCAGCATCTGAAAACGGTTTAAGATTCCACAATTAATCATGGAAGCATCTGTAAAAGTCTGTACTGCCATAAAATCAGTATGATATGGTAATAACAAAAGATGGCTTTCTACTGCATGTAAGTACATGACAGGATATAGCCAGCATAAATGACATGACAGACTGCTACTCTGTGCAGGGTTCAAATTTACAGGGTGAACACTGGGTTGCACAAGTCTTAAGGAAATATCAACAGCTATTGTACGGGCACACTCAAGAGTAAATATGTCATTTTAAAGGGTGATTAGGTCAGGGTTTCTGGAGCAGGACATTTGACCGAAAGGATTTTAATTTACAGGACATTTACCGGCCCCATATGCATTGAGTGGATAACCTGACTAGAATGTCCACTCACGGTGCTCAGAATGACAGAAATCACATGTAGATAATTATTCATTCATATTAACAGAACACGTAAGTCTAGGATGCATCGATGTGGTCTTTAACGAATTCTGATTTGCACTTTGAAGATATGAGAATAACTGTCCACATTTACTTTACCTTAGGAAACAAGACAAGCACCGAACCGCAAAATCACTAGCCTGTCAATCTACTATCTCCATAGTAGAAAAATTAACCTGTTCTATTGGTCAGCTTGTCGAGAAAGAAGTAGCCTATTTCAAAACAGACTCTGGGACAGTTGTAGGACGATAGATCCTAAATTCATACAACCAATAGGACTAGGCTACATTGATTTTTTTTAAAGCTATTGAGTCATGCAACAGATTAGAACATTTAACTTAAAATGCTGATATAATGTTAAGAAATAATAGTTTAAGAGATAGCAATGCACACAAGGCAGTAGACTACGTGCAAATGTTCGTTCCATAATGCAATTAGTGGGAAAACACTTGTCAAAAGGGCACCGCACAGGAGCTCTTACATGTGACAGAGATGAAAACACTGTTGTCAAAAGGGCACCGCACAGGAGCGCTTATATGTGACAGAGATGAAAACACTGTTGTCAAAAGGGCACCGCACAGGAGCGCTTATATGTGACAGAGATGAAAACACTGTTGTCAAAAGGGCACCGCACAGGAGCGCTTATATGTGACAGAGATGAAAACACTGTTGTCAAAAGGGCATCGCACAGGAGCGCTTATATGTGACAGAGATGAAAACACTGTTGTCAAAAGGGCACCGCACAGGAGCGCTTATATGTGACAGAGATGAAAACACTGTTGTCAAAAGGGCACCGCACAGGAGCGCTTATATGTGACAGAGATGAAAACACTGTTGTCAAAAGGGCATCGCACAGGAGCGCTTATATGTGACAGAGATGAAAATAGCCGTTCGAACATGTAGGAAGAGGGTAGATCTAACATGGATCAACTAGCATGGTTTGCTAATATGACTAGGATTGTGCTTTTGGCTACTGGACAATAAACAAAAGTTATATATATATATATATATATATATAAATTGCCTCCACGGATATGGTCCGATTTTGGCGAGGCTACTTTGAAGCAGGGCAAGACATGCCTCATACTACATATTAAAACATTCAGGTTTCAAACAATTAAGTATATGTTTTCAAAATGCAAACAACTCATTGCAAAGTGATGCGTGACACACTGATGAAGCCTGCCTTCTGTTGCCTATGTTTGAGATGCTGCAGCATCTGACAGATTTTCCACTCAAAGGCTCTGTATCTGTATGCGTGTGATAAATAACATACATAATGAAAATGCTGAAAACACACGGCAATTATATTCCACTAAATTAGGCAAATTAACTTAAAGACCGATAAGCATGACAAGTCAAATGTATTGACAACAACTGGTACAGTTGAAGTGGGAAGTTTACAGACACTCAGGTCATTTTCAGCCACTCCACCATTTCTTGTTAACAAACTATAGTTTTGGCAAGTCGGTTAGGACATCTACTTTGTGCTTGACAAGTATTTTTCCAACAATTGTTTACAGACAGATTATTTCACTTATAATTCACTGCATCACAATTCCAGTGGGTCAGAAGTTTACATACACTAAGTTGACTGTGCCTTTAAACAGCTTGGAAAATTCCAGAAAATTATGTCATGGCTTTAGAAATTTCTGATTGACTCAAATCATGTCATTTAGCCTATCGGAGGTGTACCTGTGGATCTATTGACATCATGGAAAAATCAAAAGAAAATCAGCCAAAACCTCATAAAAAAAACTATTGTAGACCTCCAGAAGTCTGGTTCATCCTTGGGAGCAATTTCCAAACTCCTGAAGGTACCATGTTCATCTGTACAAACAATAGTATGCAAGTGTAAACACCATGGGACCACACAGCCATCATACCTCTCAGGAAGGAGAAGCGTTCTGTCTCCTAGAGATGAACGTACTGTGGTGCGAAAAGTGCCAATCAATCCCAGAACAACAGCAAAGGACCTTGTGAAGATGCTGGAGGTAACAGGTACAAAAGTATCTATATCCACATTAAAACGAGTCCTATATTGACATAACCTGAAAGGTCACTCAGCAAGGAAGAAGCCACTGCTCCACAACCGCCATAAAAAAGCCAGACTACGGTTTGCAACTGCACACGGGGACAAAGATGGTACTTTTTGGAGAAATATCCGCTGGTCTGATGAAACAAAAATAGAACTGTTTGGCCACAATGACCATCGTTATGTTTGGAGGAAAAATGGGGAGGCTTGCAAGCCGAAGACCATCATCCCAACCGTGAAGCACGGGGGTGGCAGCATCATGTTGTGGCGGTGCTCTGCTGCAGGAGGGACTGGTGCACTTCACAAAATAGATGGCATAATGAGGAACGGAAATTATGTGGATATATTGAAGCAACACCTCAAGACATCAGTCAGGAAGTTAAAGCTTGGTCGCAAATGGGTCTTCCAAATGGACAATGACCCCAAGCATACTTCCAAAGTTGTGGCAAAATGGCTTAAGGACAACAAAGTCAAGGTATTGGAATGGCCATAACAAAGCCCAGACCTCAATCCTATAGAAGGTTTGTGGGCAGAACTGAAAGTGTGTGCGAGCAAGGTCTACAAACCTGACTCAGTTACACCCGCTCTGTCTGGGGGAATGTACCAAAATTCACATAACTTATTATGGGAAGCTTGTGGAAGGCTACCCGAAAAGTTTGACCCAAGTTAAACTATTTTAAAGGCAATGCTACTGAATACTAATTGAGTGTCTGTAAACTTCTGACCTACTGGAAATGTGATGAAAGAAATAAAAGCTGAAATAAATAACTACTATTATTCTGACATTTCATATTCTTAAAATAAAGTTGTGATCCTAACTGACCTAAGACAGGGAATTTTTACTAGAATTAAATGTCAGGAATTGTGAAAATTTTTAAATGTATTTGGCTATGTATATAAACTTCCGACTTCAAATGTATTTCCATCAATTATTAGGCTAAAAAGCATTTCACAATGCAATTTTTTCTTCTCTCGGACAATTGGCCTTTTCTATTATAATTGGGGGGGGGGTTTATTGGCCAAAAGCCGGCTATTACCGGCTAACAGAAACCCTGGATTAGGTGACGTATTGTACCTCCCCAGGGCCAGGGCCAGCTCTGTGGTGGGTGAAGTAGCTGGCCAGAACTCCATTAGACCTGATGACTGAACCATCCCCTGGAGAAACCTCCACAACTGGGATGGCTCCATCCACTATCCTGGACAGGAGAAACACAAACAGACAGGATGTAATGGTTCGACAGAAGAAAATAACTGGACACAAGGTTGGTCAACCACCCTTTTTTAAACAGTGAGATGTCACATGCTTTCTATGATTTATGAATATAGTATCTCATTTACTAATCATCTATATAACAAGAAACAGTAGCCTGTTCAAATAAAGTCATGTGAATATGTATCATCCTGCAGAAAGGTACCTGTATAGCACCCCTTGGCACCACACCACTTTAACCAACTCTGTAGGGAGGTCTTGGTCTGCCTCCTGTTCATCTTGGACCAGAGAATACATTGGCTTCCACCTACAGTAAAAATACATGCATCTCTACAGTTTAATGCTAGATGTTTACATGCAGATAATTATACACTACCAGTTTTGGCAGTAATATCTTTGTCTATTTTAATATCATAAAATGAATCAATCAATCAACCTGTGCTGATGAGGGGAAGGGCATTTGAGAGGCAGGGCTTGGGGCAGGTGAGACCTCCTCTCTCCTCTAGATGTGCTTGTCATTGTCACTGCTCTCTCAGTCTGGTCTCTCCCCCTGGCTGTCTCTTCTTGTGTCTCCCCCCTGTTCCTCTCTCCAGAGGTCTGGGACTGGGCGCGCCAGAGGTGAAGGGCCAGAGACAGAGGGTAGCGCCACACCAGAGGAACACAGGAGACAGAGTGGTGCTGGACCACTCTGGTGGACAGGTATACCTCTCCTTGCTTTGAATATACAAGTATGTCAGAATAATAAAGTAACGTACCATTGGCTTCACACAACCACATTGACATTGTAATTAAAAATAAACAACATTCAAGAATCTGGAATACTTTGAGCATTGCAAACCTTACCTGTTGCTCAGCACAGGCGCCACTCTGTTGAGATGGAGTCTTTGGCCTACAGGTTTGGTTGTCTTGCTGTATGTGTTCAGTGACAGACCTATTTGGGTCTCGGCTCCGAGGCCTGTGGTGTTGGTTGTGACTAAGTCTGCAGGTGAAGTTTACAGAGAACTCCTCTCCAGAGGAAGAAAGCAGCAGACTGGCACTCCGCTCCACTGAACTGATGACAATCTCTCGGTTCAATCCCACCTCAGCAGTACAGGAATAACATGTAGGCCACTCCACCTCAGGGTCAATGCTGAAGACCTGCTGTAGACCAGGTGAAAAGCACAATCTCAATAGTGAAAGGTAACTAGGTAGTTTCGTGTGGTAAGTGGACAACTGTGGGCAAAATAATGTCCTGTTAAGACAGGGGAAATTGTATGATGTGTATTAAAAATGTCCCAATTAGACAAAAATTAAGTGTAGGCATAATGTGGTAATTCATTTCTTTCTTCTGCAAAAAAAAACCGAATAGTTAGAAAAACTGTGTTTAGCTAGCTACCTTTCTGTGGTCGTCCGAGATGAGTTCTTCAGGCAGGTAAGGTCGTGTTGCATACTCGTTCCTGAACTCCAAAGCACCAAGCATCAGGTCCTAGAATATTGACAAATCAGGATTGTCAAACATATGGGTTGTTTTTATTATGAAATTGGGTTCTGTTGATGTTAGCTACCTTGTAGCTGCTGGTGGCGAACCTGGTCCTCTGTCGAACCTTCTCATTAGACTGAAGAGGATGTGCAGATCGTGTACGGGCTTTCTCCAACATGAACTCCGAGCCACAGGGCGACAAGAGCAAACGGGAATCATCTACATAACGGACGTCCACCGACTCATCCTTGTACATGATCATCAAACCGATATTCGTTTTGCTGCTGGTCATCATAAATGTTATTTTATATATTCCAGCTAGCTTGATAGTAAACCAAATCACATTTAGCAGCGTTGTTGTTAACAACAAAATATGCGCTACATGGAAGATGTGGTCCTATTGGCTGCTGCTGCTGCTGCTTCTACTGCTTCTTCCACTGCACATACTTTGACCAAAATGAGCATAGCGCCACCTACTGAGCTTTTTAGGTAACGCGTATATTGAAAGAAGCCACACACTGCTAGACAAAATAAAAGTCCATCTGTAAGTTATGCATTTCACAGGGTGGTGAAAGTGCACGGCGATCTTGATGCTCCTTTCCAATAAATATCGAGGGTCTTATTCTGGTGACATGATGATCGATGCTTGACTGCCATTTGACAAATAGTCTTGCTCTAATCCATAATGTCATCATGTAGACTAGCCTACCAGCACTGTATCAGCGAGCTGTTGGCTAGAGCGCACATGCCAAGGCCAGAGTAGGCACAACTGCTATTTAACACAACAGTATGTGTGACAAAACTATCGGTAGAGTTGAAAATGTGAACACATTAAACTTTAGATTTTATTTGGTACTTGAAAATTTCAGCAAAAAAGTACATTTTGTGTACACCATGTCATCACGCACTGACTTTTATCAGCAACAAGTCTGTTTGCGGCAAACACTAGTGGGAAAATGTACATATTGTTTTAATGCAGATTTTAGAATATTCGCATGAACATCTGTCGCCAATATGATGGATGTCTATGTCTGTGTGTGAAATATTCATATTATGAAGAATTTATTGCAGACAAACAATACTATGAATATTATTTACAAACTTATAAAAACAAACATTCCTTTGTATGGGGTTCATCAATTGATAATGATACAAACTAAGAATATATCGTGGAATCCGTCCTGAGAGATTTCTGTTGCAGCGGTCTCTTAATCAGTAAAGCCTTGGTCAACAGACAAATTGGATTCAAAATGACCCCGTTCCCATTTCCCAGCAAGAGACAGAACTGTACTACTCAACAATTCTGTTAAATAACTTCACATTCTAAAAACGCTACTTTGAACCTGTAAAAGGGAGAACAAAAACACCCCTAGTTGAAGTTGAAGTAACTGTTGTGTTCTTTTATGGCCAGTTTGCTGCCACTTGCCTGTATTCAGTACTTTAAACTCCTTTGATAGTTGCACAAATCCACCACCTTAAAATGCATAGACTGATAATGGGTGGTTGACCATCAAATTGAAATAAATGGCCAACTCCTCACAGATGTATAATTAACCAAATGGCCCTGGAGTTCAGTAGTGCAACATTCTATACACTGAAAGCTGATGTACTATAGAGAACATACAATTCTCTTGAATACTGTATTTATTTACACTGTTGTACCCTGTAGCAACATCCGATGCAGTGCAGTGTCCGTTCTATACATCACATTTGTATCTGCAAGTCTAAGTGCCGCCTCCAACGGAATAAGCCCTTGCAGTATTCCTGGAGCTGAACCCTATGTTCTGTCATTGATCATACAGTTATTTTTCTGCTGTTGAGATAAATTTACATAGGAAGCCCATTCAGAGTGTCAATTACTTGCACATCTGATACCCATCTGCTATTTTCCCTAATGTGTAAACTCCACAAAACCCCATGGAATCTGGTCTTTCGACTTCAGATTAATAACACCAGCCATATGTGGACCTCAATCCTGATACCATCTGGATTATCTATGTGCCCTCATTCTGGATGCTCATATCAGATTTTTTGCTCTGAAGTAGGGTTTTTTGTCAATTGCGTGCAGTTATCAGGGCAACCACACCAAATGGAAAGTAACAGGAAATGAGCATTGCATCTGTGTGCTACTTCAGAGGCTACATCAATGTGAATGCGCAAATATGATATGGGTCACTGAGTGTGGACAGGAAGAAAAAAATATTTTCTTTCTATATCTAGAGTTGGGTTTTTATGGTGGCTGTGTAAACAGTGTTTCAAATCCACAGCACACATTTTCCCTGTGGCGTTAAGACGAAGACCAAGGGAAATAAGTGTTTCTGAAAGAAGCAAATGCAGAGAAGGAACTCCACCCACCCCCCCAAAAATACAAACTCAGTCCGTATAACTCAGCGGATTATTGATGCAGTTGATTGTCCCCATCTTCCAACCAACACAAATCCAGAAGAAATTCTGTGAACTGCCAGGAAGAGCAAACTGTATTAAAAAAAAAGGCTAGTTCTTAGATTTCTTCCAGTCGCAAACATTCCAGCATGTCGAACACGAAAGGTATGTGTCAGCTCAGTCTGTCGCAGCGCTCTCATCGTCGTCTCCTCTCTGACTCTAGGCAGAACTTCTCAAAAGCTTCCTCGATCTCAGGGTCCATCTCATCCTCGTCATTGAACGACCTGGAACACAAAACAATGTATATTCATTAAGAATTAACTGAATAAAGTGCAGGCAAATTCATGAAGGTTAAATACAGGTTTGTTTCAGTGTACAACTAAAGATCAAAGTCACAGTCCTTCAAAGGAAAAGACAAACAGTGGAAAGGCCAAATAATTGTCAAAGACTCAAGTAACCCAAGTCATAGACTGTTCTCTCTGCTACCGCACGGCAAGCAGTAACAGAGTGCCAAGTCTAGGTCCAAAAGGCTCCATAACAGCTTCTACCCTCAATCCATAAGACACCTGAACAATTAATCAAATGGTCACCCGGAGTATTTACATTGACCACCCTTTCTTTTTACACTGCTGCCACTCCCTGTTTATTATCTATGCAGTCACTTTACCCCTACCTCCATGTACAAATGACCTGGACTAACCTGTACCACCGCACATTGACTCGGTACCGCCTTTATATAGCCTTGTTATTGTTTTGTGTTACTTTTTACTTTAGTTTATTTAGTAAATATTTTCTTAACTATTTCTTGAACTGCATTGGTGGTTAAGGGCTTGAAAGTAAGAATTTCACAGTAAGGTCTACACCGGTTGTATTCAGCGCATGTGACAAATAACATTTGAGTTGAGTGAGGGGTAGACAGGGGTCAGCTAAGCCCCCTTTCTGGTCCATCTGCTGACTAGTCTGAATCAGTGGCTCTGGCTTCCCCTGTTGCATTGTGGGCAAGACAATCACACTGACCCATACTGGCCCCACAAGTGAACGACCTCACGCTGCTCTCAGGTCATGTGACCTTGGCATATGGACACATGATATGGGCGAGGGAAAAAGGTCACAAGACCAATCCTACAGTGTATTAGTAACTACGGCACTGGATTGTCTGACCTATTTGGTGTATTTGACTGGCTCCCACAAAAAATTCTAGGACTGCAGAGAGATTTTCAAGAACTACACAATAGCATTCTAGAACTACAGAGGAATATTCTAGAACTACAGAGGAATATTCTAGATCCACAGATACATATATTTTACGGATTCAGTATCACAATGACTCACACGAGAAACCAACCAAGTCCACTGAAAGCAAAGATCATGACCACAACTAATCACGGTATAGACAATTAACACATATATATTTGTCATTTAGCTATACTCACGATTCATTTCCATTCTCTTCACAGTCCTCTGGGAAACAGTCGTCTTCCCGATCCAAGATCTCCTGGTATTTTTCTGAATATTCTGTAACACAAAAACATACCTTTAGGGACAATGCAAAGCTTTTGCAGGGTTTTACCTTGATGAATAATGTCGATATGCTCACCAGGGTCGGCTGCTGTGAAGGGAGTGCCGTCTGCAGTGTAGAACGTAGGCTCATTCTGAGAGGAGAAACGCACAAAGACACAAAGAACAGCAGTGAAAAGGTTAGTAGGCATGAAATTAAAATGTGAACATCTAAACCAGCTTCTCAAAATGGTAGATCGGTGCCAATTCCTTTTGGATCACGGGTTAAAGCTTGGAGCTGGCTTGAAACTTGAGAAGTTTAGAAGATTAAATGGAGGGAGTAGTGTTGTTTTCTAGCCCCAACTCCTCACCATAAAGTAGTTGGGGTCATTGTCAGGTGTAGCGTCAGAAGCAGCAGCAGCATGGACTCTGCCCCAGTTACTAGACCTCAGCTCCACCAGCCGCAATAACATCTGCTTCACATCTCTGATGGACACACAGACAGTCCTATATTCATTGGACCAATCACTCACTCAGCATCAGTAACATCTCCTTCCCACAGACAGTCAGTCAGTCATTCATTCAACCAGATTTTATCTAATCCAATCTAAGAAGCATTCATTTGGCAGAGGTAGTTTTGACAAGTGTTTTTACTAAACCGTCTCTTTATTCTCACATGCACACCTGCTGCACTGGGCGTCCAGTACAATGTTCTCAATCCTCTGGACTAGCTGGTCCATGTCAGACTTCCCTTTCTCTTTCCACACATCCTCCAGAACCGAGCCGGTCAACTATAGAAGACATCACAGATAAACTTCAATGCAACAAAGAGGAATTTGTCTTTCGCGTTATAACAAACTTAACATTATTACATTGTAATACAATACAATATTTTCCATTCACTTGGGATGATGGCCTGCAGATTTCTCTCGAAACACAGTAAATAACTGTACCACAGATGACGTGGAACCTTGAGTCAGCTTGAATTTAGAGATCAGAAAACTTGCGAAATCACCTTAAGCAGTTTGACAGCACAGATGAGGTTTCCATCCACTGGGTTAGAGAAGAGGGCATTCATCAGCTCCCTCAGGGCGATTAGCAGGATCTCAGCTCGGGACGGAGGCCCCTTTGCACTCTTTACCTGAGACAACCAAGAGGTCAGGTTCTGTCATTCTCTAGGGTTTATTATCAACTCAAAATGGATCTAGGGGAGGGGTTATGGAAGGAGGTTGGGTTATGGGAGGCAAGTGTCAAAGTTGTGAGGGGCTGAAATGGAAATAGTTTTTAAAATCAGTGTCAGTGGGGAAATAAGTGTTTTAATGGATACTTTTAAGTGCTTTTGTTCTGGAATACAATGTACATTTTGCTGTATATGTTTTTACCAAATTAAATTCAGCTCAATGCAACAGATGCATAAATAACCTGAAAATCCTAGGACAGGACAAAGGTGCTCCTGCTCACCTCCAGTCTGAGATAGAGCTCCCCCAGAAAGAGCACATAGGCCTGGAACTTCTTCTGTGTGTCCTGGTCTCCTCGCACCGCTACGTCCCTCTGTTCATACTCTGTCCGACACCTACAGCACCCAGACACAGAGCAAGAGAGGGGGTTTCTATATAAATGGCTGCAAGGGATTCTTGTGGTGAAGCAACAAGATTAAGATGGTGATGAAATTATACTAACAAAGCTCACCGTTTTAGTAAAAGCTGACGAAAGTTTCCACTTGCTGGGCTGAGTACGAGGTTATGAGACAGGAAGTTACAGAGCCTTGCCCCCGTGTATGAGAAATTGGGGATAGCAGTAGACTGCAAGAATAAACAAAATGAACAGAACACATTTTTTTAAACGACACTAAAACAAAATACAGTAAACTACAGTATAGACGTCGCTCGTAGATGACCGAACCGTGTGTGTGTTGATACACATACTTGTGTGTAGATGAGTTCCACCAGTTCTTGCAACGTCTCCTCAGTAGTAACCCAGCTGTTCAGCATGTTTACCATGTGCTCAATGTCCGTCTCAAAGGACCCCGGCGAGGAGTTTAGGTAGCTGAGAAACTCCTCAACCAATTCAGCCAATGTCATCTCAGTATAATAGCCATCACTGCCATCCTCCGAAACGGATTCCTTTAAAATGGAGAACACTGGTAATAGAAGATACATGAAAACATAGAAACTAGCTAGTAGCTACAGCCAGTAACTCCAGCTGAGAGCTACTCACTAGTTGTGGATGATGTGATTGATTAGTTTGGTCCTTATAATGTAAAGTGCAGTCACCAAGACACTAGGCAACCCAATCTGTCATGATCCATTATTACAGGGTGTGCAGACTTTATTCCAACCCAGCACCACCACACCAGATGTAATTTAATAAGGGGCTTAGTGATTACCCTAGTTGAACAGGTGTGTTAGGAGTACTGGACTGGAACAAAAGCCTGCACCCTGGGTGGGTTTCCAGGACCACTGCTTTCATACCTCATAGGGGGAGAAGCTAGCAGGGTAGAACTCCGGTGCATTGGCTGACAGAATGGAGGTATTCACCAGAGAGTCCACACTTTTCACTTTGGAGGCAGGAGTGCTGTGGTTGTGAATGAATTGGTGGGGTTTGCTTGGGCTTCTGCTTTCTGAGGAAGCAAATTAAGATTTATTTTAAGGACATGTAACTAGCAATAAAGGTCTGGGTGGCACATGAAGTAATGTGCCTGCCCTGTAACAGGGACACTCAGTGGCAGGGACCTAGCTTGTCATGTGACGTGATTTGGCCGCCGTCCTTGAGCTTCATTTAGCAGCTAAGTCACTGACTTTTAAATTTAGTGACAGGTGCAACTAGTTAGTTAGCTATTTAGGTAAGTGTTCTAGGGGCGTTTTAAACGACGACAGTTTGGGCGCTCTGGCACCAAGGTAAAGACAGTTTCAAGTTGGATATTCAACGGATATTAGTGCTTTCAAACCGCAATAGCTTTCAAACCACTTGAGCTACAGACTCCAAATAAGTGTTGTAATGTTGGAAAAATTGTGCACAACATTGGACAGGTCTTATTTTCACAATTTGGACATTAATACACTTTCCAAAGCCAATAAACATGTGGAAATTTGAGCAGCATTTTGTACTCCTAGTTGAATTAGTTAGGAAGCGTAAACAAAGTAAATTTCTCTACATTTAAGATGTCAATAGCTCCTTGGTCATGTGACCTAATGACTTCAAACAAGGTTCAGTTTGTCCACTGACTACCCTTCTATATTGCACATGCTTAAGTTTGTCCATATCCATCTCATATGATTTTACATAAATTTTTCAAAATTTTGAATTTCAATAGCTCCTTGGTCATGTGACCTACTGACCTCAAACAAGGTTCAGAATGTCCACTGACTATACACACTCTGATGTTAGTCTACTTTCATCTCATGCTATTAGACATAAATCTGTAAGCTTTACAGGCCTTCATTTTACATGGTTGTCAAAATAAAATGCTAAAGTTAACAGCCTCGCAATAACCATCTTTCACATGGACACTGAAAAGAGCCGCAACTGGCTGCATGTGCTACGCATCAAGGACAGGAGAGGTGTTCGAACAGAGGTGCTTAAAGGAAGGCACACAGGTAGGCCTCATGAAAAACAAGGTTTCATATGCTCTTTTTAATCACAGTAAAAGGCAGGGATTTGTCAGAGTGAGCTTGATAACGTGAAAAAGTCATTTTCATAGCAACACTTTCATATACTGCACATTAAGACAAATCCTTCTATGTTGAGTATTAGAGCGCAGTTTACATAACCTGATAATGACTTGATATTTGAGTGCATTCACAACAAGCCACCTGCAGACAACTTACAAAATGCAATAGTGCATTTGACAGTTCACTTTTAATGATGAAAATAGTTATTTGATGCATGGCCTACTATTTCTAACTGGGAAAATAAATTCCTACATCTTTTGTGAGTAAAATCCTTTTTCCCAAATTGATTTAGGTACATTTTTGTGAAGAGGTAAGAAGGTCGTGATATGGGTCATTTAATAGTGAAATCATTTAAGGGATCAATACATTTCTATATTGCATCCCCAGTATCTGCATGAACCATCAGGCCAAGTGTTTTTGGTTGACCCTGCTGGACAGAAAGAGGAGGAGGAAATCGGCCATCCTACAATCTAAGCCCTCAATCTCACACAAATTAACATGGAATTTACCAGGTACAATCCTAAATCCGTAAACTTGGGCACCCTCATAGATATCATCCTGACCAACCTGTTCTCTAAATACACCTCTTCTGTCTTCAAGCAGGATCTCAGCGATCACTGCCTCATTGCCTGCGTCAGTAATGGGTCCGCGGTCAAACGACCACCCCTCATCACAGTCAAACGCTCCCTAAAACACTTCAGCGAGCAGGCCTTTCTAATCGACCTGGCCCGGGTATCCTGGAAGGATATTGACCTCATCCCGTCAGTAGAGGATGCCTGGGTATTCTTTAAAAGTGCTTTACTCACCATCATAAATAAGCATGCCCCATTCAAAAAAAATGTAGAACCAGGAACAGATATAGCTTTTGGTTCTCTCCAGACCTGACTGCCCTTGACCAGCACAAATACATCCTTTGGCATACTGCATTAACATCAAATAGCCCCCGCGATATGCAACTTTTCAGGGAAGTTAGGAACCAATATACACAGGCAGTTAGGAAAGCAAAGGCTAGCTTTTTCAAACAGGAATTTGCATCCTGTAGCACAAACTCCAAAAAGTTCAGGAAAAACTAAAGTCCATGGAGAATAAGAGCATCTCCTCCCAGCTGCCCACTGCACTGAGACTAGGAAACACTGTCAACACTGATAAACCTACAAATATCAAGAATTTCAATAAGCATTTTTCTACAGCTGACCTTGCTTTCCACCTGGCTTCGCTGGACAACAGTTCTGCACCCCCACAGCAATTTACCCAAGCCTCCCCCATTTCTCCTTCACCCAAATCCAGACAGCTGATGTTCTGTCAGAGCTGCAAAATCTGGACCCCTACAAATCAGCTGGACTAGACAATCTGGACCCTCTCTTTCTACAATTATCCGCCGCAATTGTTGCAACCCCGATTACTAGCCTGTTCAACCTCTTTTTCGTATCGTCTGAGATCCCCAAAGATTGGAAAGCTGCCACGGTCATCCCCCTCTTCAAAGGGGGAGACACTCTAGACCCAAACTGCTACAGACCTATATCTATCCTACCCTGGCTTTCTAAAATGTCTTCGAAAGCCAAGTTAATAAATAGATCACCGACCATTTTGAATCCCACCATAACTTCTCCGCTATGCATTTTGATTTCTGAGCTGGTCATGGGTGCAACACAGCCACGCTCAAGGTCATAAACGATATCATAACCGCCATCGACAAAAGACAATACTGTGCAGCGAATTCATTGACCTGGCCAAGGCTTTCGACTCTGTCAATCACTGCATTCTTATCGGCAGAGTCAGCAGCCTTGGTTTCTCAAATGACTGCCTCGCCTGGTTCACTAACTATTTCTCAGACAGAGTTCAGTGTGTCAAATCGGAGGGCCTGTTGTCCGGACCTCTGGCAGTCTCTATGGGGGTGCCACAGGGATCAATTCT
The DNA here is from genome assembly GCF_036934945.1 of Oncorhynchus masou masou. Lineage (NCBI taxonomy): Eukaryota > Metazoa > Chordata > Actinopteri > Salmoniformes > Salmonidae > Oncorhynchus > Oncorhynchus masou. The sequence continues at coordinate 18,102,512 of NC_088236.1, read as the reverse complement.
CGGGCCGACTCTTTTCTCTGTATACGTCAATGATGTCGCTCTTGCGGCTGGTGATTCTCTACGCAGAAGACACCATTCGGTATACTTCTGGCTCTTCTTTGGACACCGGGTTAACCTCTCTTGGGTAGGGGGCAGTATTTTCAAGTCCGGATGAAAAGCGTGCCCAAAGTAAACTGCCTGTTACTCAGGCCCAGAAGCTAGGATATGCATATAATTGGTAGATTTGGATAGAAAACACTCTAAAGTTTCTAAAACTATTAAAATTATGTCTGTGAGGAAAAGTTTATTAGTAACGTTTGGGATTCATTTTGTATGCATTTTGATGGAGGGAAACTGGGTGGATTATTGACTGAAGCGCACCAGCTAAACTGAGTTTTTATGGATATAAAGGACATTATCGAACAAAAGGACCATTTGTGATGTATCTGGGATCTTTTGGAGTGCCAACTGAAGAAGATCAAATGTAAGGCATTTATTGTATCGCTATTTCCGACTTTCGTGGCGCACCTGCCTGGTTGAAATGTATTTTTCATGCTTTTGTACGGACGGCGCGGCCCTCAAATAATCGCATGGTGTGCTTTCACCGTAAAGCCTTTTTGAAATCTGACACAGCGGCTGAATTAACAAGAAGTTAATACATGAAAATTAAGCTTAATTTGTGATTTTATTTAAGTTAAATATTTATAATTCTGTAGTTTGTATTTCGCACTCTGCAATTTCACCAGATGTTGGCCAGGTGGGATGCTACCGTCCCACCTGCCCATAATTAACTAACATCCAGACGAGCTTCAATGCCATACAACTCTAAAACTAAATGCATGCTCTTCAACCGATCGCTGACCACACCTGCCTGCCCGCCTAGCATCACTACTATGGACGGTTCTGACTTAGAATATGTGGACAACTACAAATACCTAGGTGTCTGGTTAGACTGTAAACTCTCCTTCCAGACCCATATTAAACATCTCCAATCCAAAATTACATCTAGAATCGGCTTCCTACTTCACAACAAAGCATCCTTCACTCATGATAACAAAAATACCCTCGTAAAACTGACCATCCAACCGATCTTTGACTCCGGCGATGTAATTTACAAAATAGCCTCCAACACACTACCCAGCAAATTGGATGCAGTCTATCACAGTGCCATCCGTTTCGTCACCAAAACCCACAAAATACCCACCACTGCAACCTATATGCTCTCGTTGGCTGGCCCTTGCTTCAGGTAAAGCCCTGCCTTATCTCAGCTCACTGGTCACCATTGCAGCACCCACCCGTAGCACGCACTCCAGCAGGTATATTTCACTGGTCACCCCCAAAGCCAATTCCTCCTTTGGCCACCTTTCCTTCCAGTTCTCTGCTGCCAATGAGTGGAATGAATGGCAAAAATCACCAAAATTCATATCTCCCTCACTATCTTTAAGCATCAGCTATCAGAGCAGCTCACATTTCATTGCACCTGTACACAGCCCATCTGTAAATAGCCCATCCAACTACCTCGTCGCCATATTGCTATTTCTTTTTTTTGCTCCTTTGCACCCCAGTATCTCTACTTGCACATTCATCTTCTGCACATCTATCACTCGTGTTTAATTGCGAAATTGTCATTATTTTGCCACTACGGCCTATTTATTGCCTTACCTCCCTAATCTTACTTCATTTGCACACACTGTATATACTTTTCTATTGTGTTATTGACTGTATGTTTGTTTATCCCATGTGTAACTCTTGTTTGTGTCGCACTGCTTTGCTTTATCTTGGCCAGATCGCAGTTGTAAATGAGAACGTGTTCTCAACTGGCTTACCTTGTTGAATAAAGGTGAAATAAAAAAATAAAAAATTATGTAATTGGGAATGTCTAGTACATGTAGTGTTGGTACATTGGATATTCCTCAACTGCATATATCAAACTGTCTTTACCTCGGTCGCTCTAGCTCGGGAGCGACAATGTTAGCCTAGTACCATTAGTTGTTCGGGCGAGTTACCTAGCTAACTTGTTAACACACATAGCCAGCTAAAGCAAATGGGTAAATGCAAAGTTGATCCGGCAGAAAATCTTACCTCCGCCGATAGCTTCACTATTGTTTGGGTTGTTCTCAGTCAAAGGTGGAGAAGTCCGAGGTTGCCGAAGAGGCTCACGCTGGTTGAAAACAGATGTGGCGTCCCCGTCTCCTACATCTGCAAGGCCGGGGCTTCTTGACTTTATATGGGCTCTACCAGCGCCTGGAGCTCGGTCGAAATTCTCAGTCATCTCTGTTGCTTTCTTTCTGTTATGATCTTTTCGGTGAGGCGCAAAAGAAAAAACGTAGGCGGTTTGGCAATTCCAATCACTTGTTACGGAATTATTTAGTTTGGCCTCACTCACCCTCCCTCATTTCCATATTTACTAGCAAGCCAGCTACTTTATGTTGTCGAACGGATATTACAACATATTTCTGTAAGGGCTACTTCCTTCAACAAATCCGATATCGGCTGAGATGATCTATAACCGTGTGAACGTGTTGTTGCCCTCTACGGGAGGGGAGCGGTAGAGCACCAACAGTGCATAGCCTATACCTCATTGAGCATACTGAGTAGCCTGGAAAAAAGTCACAGGAAGCCTACTTTGATCTGTCTGAAGCAAGAAAGTATGTTTAACTAGCTAATACACATACTGTATGTTTTATCTAACATCATGTTAGATGTGACGCAATTTCTTCAGCAATGAAAGCTAGTGGGGTGTTCAAGTAATAAACACATACCTCCCATTCTACAATAAAACTACAGATGCATCAGAGAGCGGAATCAGAATCCTGTGGATCAAACCAACCCTCACATGTGCCGCTCTCCCCCTGCTCTCTCAGTAGCTGCCCACTATAGCCATGTGTGTTACACCAGAACTCAGAAGAGGCATTCATTAATTGTTTAGCCTCCAGTCATTTTCCACTTGTTTCCCAAAGCTGGATCACATTATGTCAAAGATCATACCCCTTGCAGAAATGTGGAGACTCACTTTGATAAAAGATTACGGCCCCTATTTTCTGTTATTGCAAAATGGGTGTCTTGGAGGGAGTTCAAACATTCACAAGTCAAGTCCTGGGAATGCGTACAAGATGAAAGATGACAATACCTTTAGGAATCCACGAAGGAGTAATAGACTAGCTAGAGTTGGTATAGCCAACAGCAGCACTGTGTGTGTTCAGTGCAATTAGTTTAAAGGAAAAGCCGCACACACTGGTAGCTCTGATAGGGGTTAATTTTGGACTGGGCAGGAATACATTTGTTAGTATTCTTGCAAATGGTGGGGCAGATAAGCAAACCCCGAGGGGCAGGGAAGCAAACCCCGAGGGGCAGGGAAGCAAACCCCGAGGGGCAGGGAAGCAAACCCCGAGGGGCAGGGAAGCAAACCCAGAGGGGCAGGGAAGTAAACCCAGAGGGGCAGGGAAGCAAACCCAGAGGGGCAGGGAAGCAAACCCAGAGGGGCAGGGAAGCAAACCCAGAGGGGCAGGGAAGCAAACCTAGAGGAGCAGGGAAGCAAACTCAGAGGGGCAGGGAAGCAAACCCAGAGTGGCAGGGAAGCAAACCCCAAGGGGCAGGGAAGCAAACACCATACGCATTGCACCAATACCATGATAGTTGGGAATTGTAATATGACTCATATAGCGAGCGATGCTACAGTACCCTATGTTGGATTGCATTGCAACATTCAAAAGCGTTGATAATTCGTTGTGAGTCCATAAACCATAATTACAGGGACAATATGAGCAGTTCAAGCTCAAAGCAAATACCATCACGATCCCTGGCCTCCTGCAGTAGCTCCAAGCATCTTCACAGTAGCTCCAGACCAGGAATCACGGTCTCTAGTTAAATGGGATAAATCTGGGGAATTTTGGAAATGGTCTGTCTTTCATGTTAGTTTTGCACGCACTTTGTGCTCTTTTCCCAATTGCACACCCTTACATAGATACAATTAGATGTTCAAAAACAGGATGAGAGAGGCATGGGACTTTCGTGGTATTAACATTCTCCCCTTAGTCTTTTGATCTGACATCTGACAGCTGTCATTGATTAGACTATTTGATGACAATTAAAAGAGGAAGTGGGTGGGGAGAGACAGTTCATAAATAATAATAATACAGGTGAAATCGGAAGTTTACATACACTTAGGTTGGAGTCATTGAAACTTGTTTTTCAACCACTCCACACATTACTTGTTAACAAACTATAGTTTTGGCAAGTCGGTTGGGACATCTACTTTGTGCATGACTCAGTAATCTTTCCAACAATTGTTTGCAGACAGATTATTTAACATATAATTCACAATTCCAGTGGATCAGAAGTTTACACTAAGTTGACTGTGCCTTTAAACAGCTTGGAAAATTCCAGAAAATGATGTCATGACTTTAGAAACTTCTGATAGGCTAATTGACATCATTTGAGTCAATTGGAGGTGTACTTCAAGGCCTACCTTCAAACTCAGTGCATCTTTGCTTGACATCACAGGAAAATCAAAAGAAGCCAAGACCTCAGAAAAAAAAATGTAGACCTCCACAAGTCTGGTTCACCCTTGGGAGCAATTTCCAAACGCCTAAAGGTACCACGTTCATCTGTAAAAACAATAGTACGCAAGTATAAACACCATGGGACCACGCAGCCGTCATACCGCTCAGGAAGGAGAAGCGTTCTGTCTCCTAGATGTTTATTAACTTACTTTGGTGTGAAAAGTGCAAAACAACAGCAAATGACCTTGTGAAGATGCTAGAGGAAATAGGTGCAAAAGTATCTATATCCACAGTAAAACGAGTCCTATATCGACATAACCTGAAAGGCCGCTCAGCAAGGAAGAAGCCACCGGTCCAAAACCGCCATAAAAAAAGCAGCCAGACTACGGTATGCAACTGGACATGGGGACAAAGATCGTACTTTTTGGATAAATGTCCTCTGGCCTGATGAAACAAAAATATAACTGTTTGGCCATAATGACCATCGTTATGTTCTGAGGGAAAAGGGGGAGGCTTGCAAGCCGGAGAACACCATTCTAACGCCATCATGATGTTTGGGTGCTTTACTGCCGGAGGGACTGGTGCACTTCACAAAATAGATGGCATAATGACGGAGGGAAATTATGTGGATATATTGAAGCAATATCTCAAGACATCAATCAGGAAGTTAAAGCTTGGTTGCAAATGTGCCTTCCAAATGAACAATGACCCCAAGCATAATTCCAAAGTTGTGGCAAAATGGCTGAAGGACAACAAAAAAGTACTGGAGTGGCCATCACAAAGCTCTGACCTCAATCCTATAGAAAATGTGTGGGCAGAACTGAAAAATCATGTGCAAGCAAGGAGGCCTACAAACCTGACTCAGTTACACCAGCCCTGTCAAAAGGAATGGGCCAAAATTCACCCAACTTATTGTGGGAAGCTTGTGGAAGGCTACCCAAAACATTTGAGCCAAGTTAAACAGTTTAAAGGCAATGCTACCAAATTCTGTGTATGTAATCCCATACCAGTGTAAATTTGCATGTAATCCCATACCAGTGTAGCTATCTCCCTTCCATTTTCATGTGGTTTCCAGTTTGTTTGGGAACTCTAATCATTAGTGCAACGGTTGCCACATGGAATATGTAGTGGGCCTGTAATGGTTGCCTGTAATGGTTGCCTTTTGCCTACCTCAGTCAGCCTGATAAGAATAGTTCCTCAGCGCGACCTGAAAACCACACTGGGTCTCTGTGCTGTGGGTTTTCATCCTTTTGCCATAACCTGTCACCTTAGAATATATCTACTTTAACTGTAGTTGAGACACCAAGCATTCTGATTGTTCTTTCAGTGTTATTGTATTAACATGATCTCATTTATTGGGTCACATTCTCAATCATATGTGTATTTGTCAGATTTGTCAACCAGTTTAAGTTGCAAACTTTATTGATGAACATGAGAACATTTGGATACCGAGGAGGAAATAGCAAATGTATGTTATTTACTTCACAGACATAAGGTGTAAAGAATGCAATGAAATGTTCACCTTCTTTCCACCTTCAGTTAAATATTACACAAAATAAATAATTTACTTCAACACAGTCAAAACTCAGTGGTTAAATATCATACATTAGTGTTTCCTTTCACTGTATTCACTTTTGATATGGTTCCAAGATCTCATGACCACGAGGATCTTGCTCAATTATATAAATTTTTCCTGCATTTACCGATCTGTTAGGCTTTCTTCTTCATTTAAGAATGTTCAGATCATTGAAATGAGAATGAGGACCATGAACAACAGTTCAATAGTTTTTTTGTATACACAGAGCCAGTGCTTCCTCACTTCAACCACGCGGTGTGTGAAACAGCGTCCTACTTTGTTCCCACATGTCACGCCCTCCTTCAGTCCACATCTTTCCAATGATTTGGCACAGAATATGATTCAAATTTCACCCTGTGCCACAGAAAGCACTGCACATCATCAAACCAATAAACCATCTCAACGAAAGTCAAAAGCAGGGAGTATATGCACAGTTAATTACCTTCCTTAGAGAAAATATGTCTTTTAGAAATGGTATAGTTCAGATGCTCTCTGTCTAGATTAGAGTACATTTAAAAAAATCTTTATCTGAAAGATTGTTTAGTGCTGAATAGCTCTCCCACAGGGTATGTTTAGTCCAGTGAAATGCTCTTCTTCATCACACCATGATGGGGAGGAAGTGGGTGGCCATTTTCCTCCTCCTTGTTTTCTTCCCTCTCAGTGGCCTCCCGTGGACACTCAGCCCCACAAACATCTGTCTCTTCTTGTTCCTCCACTCGGCTGAGGCATAGGTGTTATAGCCGTTCTCCTCAATACGCTCCTTCAGTGTGCAGTCAATGCCAAACTCTCTCTGGAAGAACAAAGGACATTACTGGGATACATTCTCATATGTATTTGGATACTGACTCAATAGATTTCATACGGAGTCAACCATTTTCATTTGTGAAGTGCATACACTAGCAAAGGATGTGAGAATACTATATTTATAGTTAATGTACTCTTCATACAAGAGTCAAAATAGATATAAAATATATCAATGTTGAAATATTTCCAGGTATTTATTCAACCTTTCTACAGTGCATGCAGACCCCTTGACGTTTTTCACATTTTGTTACATTACAGCCTTATTCTTAAATTGATTTTTTTTAAATCCCACTCATCAATCTAACTGAAATCAATCAAAATCATATCACATTTACATAAGTATTCAGACTATTTACTCAGTACTTTGTTGAAGCACCTTTGGCAGTGATTACAGTCTTGAGTCTTCTTGGGTATGACGCTACGAGCTTGGCACACCTGTATTTGGGGAGTTTCTCCCATTCTTCTCTGCAGATCCTTGCAAGCTCTGTCAGGTTGGATGGGAAACATCAATGCACATTTATTTTCAGGCCTCTCCAGAGATGTTTGATCAGGTTCAAGTCCGGGCTCTGGCTGGGCCACTCAAGGACATTCAGCGACTTGTCCCGAAGCCACTCCTGCGTTGGCTGTGTGCTTAGGGTTGTTATCCTGTTGGAAGGTGAACATTTGCCCCAGTCTGAGGTCCTGAGCGCTCTGGAGCAGGTTTTCATTAAGGATCTCTCTGTACTTGGCTCCGTTCATCTTGCCCTCAATCCTGACTTGTCTTCCAGTCACTGCTGCTGAAAAACATGCCCACGGCATGACGCTGCCAATACCATGCTTCACCGTAGGGATGGTGCCAGATTTCCTCCAGATGTGACACTTGGCATTCAGGCAAAAGAGTTCAATCTTGGTTTCATCAGACCAGAGAATCTTGTTTCTCATGGTCTGAGAGTCCTTTTATGTGCCTTTTGGCAAACTCCAAGCGGGCTGTCATGCGTATTTTACTGAGGAGTGACTTCTGTCTGGCCACTGCTGCAGAGATGGTTGTCCTTCTGAAAGGTTCCTCCATCACCACAGAGGAACTCTGGAACTCTGTCAGAGTGACCATTGGGTTCTCTGCCACCTCCCTGACCAGGGCCCTCCTCCCCCGATTGCTGAGTTGGGCCGGGCGGCCAGCTCTAGGAAGGGTGTTGGTGGTTCCAAACGTCTTCCATTTAAGAATGATTCAGGCCACTATGTTTTTGGGGACATTCAATGCTGCAGAAAAGTTTTGGTACCCTTCCCCAGATCTTTACATCAACACAATCCTGTCTCTGAGCTCTACGGAGAATTCCTTTGACCTCATGGCTTGTTTTTTGCTCTGACATGCACGGTGAACTGATGGACCTTATATAGACAATCGTGTGCCTTTCCAAATCATGTCTAATCAATAGAATTTACCAAAGGTGGACTCAAACCAAGTTGTAGAAACATCTCAAGGATGATCAATGGAAATAGGATGCACCTGAGCTCAATTTCAAGTCTCTTAGCAAAGGGTCTGAAGACTTTTTATTTTTAATACATTTTCGATCATTTCTAAAAACCTTTTTTTGCTTTGTGTGGATTGATGAGGGAAAAAAGTAATTTTAGAATAAGGCTGTAACATAATAAAATGTGGAAAAAGTTAAGGGGTCTCAATACTTTTCGAATGCACTGTACACTGTATTTATTTATCTGCATTTTGCAGGATCAAATCTCTTGACATGCACCATCGCATTCAAGTGTCCAATGTAAAAACAAAATAAACATACAATACTTAGTGACAAGAATAATATGGCAACTACTGTCTAACAACAACCAAATTAAACTTAGTCAAGATGTACCATGTACTGGTACCATGTACTTGAGGGTACCAGGTACATTCAATAGAAATAGTTAGTTATGTAAATCGGTTACAGTGATAGATGTGATGTATTCTAATGTCTGTGTCACTTAGCACTATAGTCATTACTTGCTGACCTCCAATTTCCTCTTTGAATCATATGCACTTGGTTTGGATGGTGTGCTCTTTGAACTTCTGATAGTTTCCACTGCACCATTAGTTAAAAGTGAACCCAGCTCCAAAGATAAGAACTCTTGTGATAAAGTTGAAGGAATCTAAGTGTCTGTCTTTGAGGCTGGTTAAATGACCTCTGACTCGGATACTGACCGCTCCGTACAGCTCACCCTTCCTGCTGATAGCCAGGTAATAGTTACTGCCCAGGCCTTTGATAGCCACCACCCCCACATCCACCGACGTGATCTCCAAAATACCTGAGAACACACAAAATAACATGTATAATCATTAGGAAACAAGTGATAAACCTTTTATAAATCATTTATAATCATCATAGGGGAGGATTTAGGGGAAATCTGTAACCGTTCAGGCAGGGCATTTTAAGGCAGACCACAGACATAACGTTGGCCCAGATCAACACAGAGGCACAGAAGAGCACAGAAGAGTACATAGAAGCTATGTGTTCTGGATCTGCTGTAGTCATAAAGATAAGAGCTTGTCGAACTATCAGGAGTGTCTGCCTGTCCCTCCTTACATTAAATATTACTTTGTATTTGTGTTGTTTATTAGGTTTAACCAAAGGGGAAAAGTAAGTTAAATGTGTTGAAAAGAAGTATTGCAACTTAAAATATAGGTTTGTTAATAATCAAATATAACAGTTGGCATTGAATCATGTATTTGGTTTCATCAAATATATACATGTTTTTTTTATTGAGAAAACCTAACTGATTTACTTGTAACCAGCTGAAGTAAAAAATAATGACGTTGATCCGAAGAGTAATTGTGTTGATAGTGTAGAGCCTTTCTCAAGACAAAATAATCTAGATGTGTTTTAGAAAGCCTCTAGCTGAAATCCTGTGGGTTCATAGCCAACTGTCATGCTGTCAGTCATATTTCTGTTACTCTAATACTCTAGTTCATAGCCAACTGTCATGCTGTCAGTCATATTTCTGTTACTCTAATACTCTAGTTCATAGCCAACGGTCAAGCTGTCAGTCATATTTCTGTTACTCTAATACTCTAGTTCATAGCCAACTGTCATGCTGTCAGTCATATTTCTGTTACTCTAATACTCTAGTTCATAGCCAACGGTCAAGCTGTCAGTCATATTTCTGTTACTCTAATACTCTAGTTCATAGCCAACGGTCAAGCTGTCAGTCATATTTCTGTTACTCTAATACTCTAGTTCATAGCCAACTGTCATGCTGTCAGTCATATTTTTGTCCCTCGAATACTTTAGTTCATTTTCAGAGAAAAGCCTGAAGAATCTCTTAAAACTGTAGGGTAGAGTTTTCATCCATCCATCCAGCCATCCTTCATATCACCCATATAAGCGTGCTTCATCTATGTAGGGCCACAGTCTACACAGAAGAACATACTTCAGCTTAATAACTAATTTGGCATGAGGATTATAATGAAAGCAGGTAGGATTTATTTGTGAATAGTTTGGCTCATTTGGAATATAAGCCACCAATTCCCAGTGTAAATATACATACACACTCTCACACGCATGCATGCACGTACACACACATGTATCTAATCTGATGCTGGTGTGTGTTAATGGCCCGTCTCTGGTTCCTATGGTACGTTTGACTTCCTGACACCCTCCTTCACTTCCCCTCCACACATCCTGTATGGTGTTGTTATCCTATCTTGACACACACACACACACACACACACGCTGCAGGGAGTTGTTGTGACGATGGCCTTTGATCAGACTGCCACAGCAGTTCCCCTCCTTCGTCCCTGATGAGTATGTGAAGCCGCCTGTGTCACTGTCAAGCTCCCTTGCTTGTGGTCAGACCGTCCAAAGGTGCCGTGTGAACTTGAAGGGGCAGGTGTCCTGGAAAAAGTGCCCTTCGAAATATACTCCCTGTCTCCACATCAGTGAGGTAGCCTCTGCATTAGTTTCCAGTTCAAACAGGTTCACACCGGCAGGTGAAGTGGTGGTGGGGACCATGACACAACGGCCATTGAAGATCTGAGAGTTGCTTCTGTAAGGGATTAGGTGTCCGGTATCGAGTGAGGATGTAAGACTATCTAAGGCTGTTTCTGGGCCCTCTGTAAACATGCCGGGATGAAAGGAGAGAGAACAGAGGAGGACAGATGAGCCATGACAGAGAGACAGGGAGGGGAGGATTAGAAAGACCTCAATGACCACTGATCAAACACACACACCGGAGGCTGGGGCGAGATGACTTATATGGGCGGCAGGTAGCCTAGTGGTTAGAGCGTTGGGCCAGTAACTGAAAGGTTGCTAGATTGAATCCCTGAGCTGACAAGGTAAAAATCTGTTGTTCTGTCCCTGAACAAGGCAGTTAACCCACTATTCCATGGGAGGCCATCATTGTAAATAAGAACTTGTCCTTAACTGACTTGCCTAGTTAAATAAAGGTTAAATAAAAAATACAAACACAATTTAAAAATCAAGTGTGTCTGGGACACAGAGACACACACACACACATAGGTGCAAGGAGGAATGGGAAAACATTTCAGTCTCTCGATGTGCAAAACTGATAGAGACATACCCCAAGCGACTTACAGCTGTAATCTCAGCAAAAGGTGGCGCTACAAAGTATTAACTTAAGGGGGCTGAATCATTTTGCACGCCCAATTTTTCAGTTTTTGATTTGTTAAAAAAGTTTGAAATATCCAATAAATGTCGTTCCACTTCATGATTGTGTCCCACTTGTTGTTAATTCTTCACAAAAAAATACAGTTTTATATCTTTATGTTTGAAGCCTGAAATGTGGCAAATGGTCGCAAAGTTCAAGGGGGCCGAATACTTCCGCAAGGCACTGTATGTGACACTGTGTGTTATGTAGTGGTGATTCTGATACACCACACATTAAATCATGGCCGTGGGTCAACCACATATTTCCAACTGTTTATTTAGTGGGAAATGAGTTGCATGCTGGACACTTTCTCCTAATGTGTGGCTCATTTGATACGCTCTGTTTTGTAGTTACTGCAGTAAATGGTGTGTTAGGGTGGAGTAGGTGCAGACAATGCCAATGTGAATTGAAGGTGGATTTTCCACAGTGGGTTGCTATTTACGGTAACTGGAAGTTACCTTTTCTAAAAAATGGGACAGAGCTTACAGTACAGATACACTGTAGCCAACTTGATTTAAGAATAAGGAAAACATTTACTTAGATATCTGAAACCATTCCAACTGTATCGTCATGTTGAAATATGGGAATGACGGAAAAAAAACCATCAGTAATGTAGATGAGAACCACATTGAAGTAAATTAGTTTGTTCATACCCTGCCCCTCTCCACATCCATAAACATCTTCACATCTCTTATCTCAGTGTCCCTTAGAGTACTGGCTGTGGTTTCCCTTCTGAGGGACACACACACACACGCGCGCGCGCACACACTCACGCCCGCACACACACGCACACACACACACACGCACGCGAATGAGGAACATGCCAGTCCCAGTCAGGAGGCACCTCAGCACACATGACTCCCTGCTGAGAGAAAGACACAAACACATTTGGTGGCCTCCTATATTTCCCTCCTGCGCTCTTGGCAGGCTGAGCTTACACTCACACCATCCCAGCTTGGGGTAATTTGACTAATTTGTCTGCTGCCACACATCTGTTAGAGCCTCAGAACTGGTCGAGTCCACCATTACTGTTCTCAGTAAATGTGTATTAGAAATATTTTTGGCTTTTCAAATGTGATGAGATGCAACAATATAGCAAACCAGGCTATCGATAAACACAGTTTTGTCTAGTTGGGTTTTTAAGCTGATGCCGTTTAAATGTGTAGCTTTAGTTAAATGCGCTTATTTTCGCAAAGCTCCATATTGCCCGGGAATCACTTCCAGCCCTCTCACTCTGTAAGCTCCCAGCAGAATCCCAGCATGATGGAGTGGACATGTGGGAAAGGTTTTCACAGGCATCCCCATAAATCGGTGGGAGGTTGGATACATGCTCTTAAACAGCCCCCAAAACCACCACCTCTACATCTGTTGAGATCTTTGCTAGCAAGGTTGGTAGTTCAAGCACAATACCAGTTGTTCCCCCTCAATCGTTACTATGCTGTAACCAGGTTTCAAAGCTCGGGTCTCAGCCTTGGACAAAAACAAACTGAACCTAAACCATATCTCCAAAAAGGAGGAGTAATACGAATGACTAGTGAAAGATTGAAGCTGTTTTTAATCGAAACTGCTAACTTGGTCTCCAGATATGCTTCAGTGCAAAAAAATCAGTGCATGATTTTACATTATCTATGAAAAGATTGTTCTTGCTATCAGCAACCATGTGGCAAACAAACATATATTTTTAGGAAATGTCCTTTTTTAGTTTTATTCATACAGTATATCCATTATTATGTTATTATTTTCTATCAACCCAGAGTTTTTGCCATAAACCATAAACCTGATGCTGTGTCATTTTCAGGGGCTACAAAGGACATCATCCCAGGGATCATGTCTAGGCCCTGGGCCAGAGCAGAGACTGGAGCTGCTCTCCTGTAGTATCTCTTGCCCTGTGAACCTGATAGTGTGCCAGATAATCCACACTGTCCCCAGTCCCCCCCAGGAAATGACTTTGTGGCAGCACCATTGATACTGAACACTAGCAGCTTTGATGTGACCACAATGATGTTCAACCATGTCATTCATGAATTAGTACCCCTCCCCTACTACTGCTGTCAAACCCAACCCAAAGATAAACTTGGTCACCTTATACAAAAGCTTAGTATTATATACAGCAGTATATTACTAATACAGTGGGGAGAACAAGTATTTGATACACTGCCGATTTTGCAGGTTTTCCTACTTACAAAGCATGTAGAGGTCTGTAATTTTTTTAATCATAGGTACACTTCAACTGTGAGAGAAGGAATCTAAAACAAAAATCCAGAAAATCACATTGTATGATTTTTAAGTAATTAATTTGCATTTTATTGCATAACATAAGTATTTGATCACCTACAAACCAGTAAGAATTCCAGCTCTCACAGACCTGTTAGTTTTTCTTTAAGAAGCCCTCCTGTTCTCCACTAAATACCTATTAAGTGCACCTGTTTGAACACGTTACCTGTTTAAAAGACACCTGTCCACATACTCAATCAAACAGACTCCAACCTCTCCACAATGGCCAAGACCAGAGAGCTGTTTTTATTTTATTTAATTTTTTTATTTAACCTTTATTTAACCAGGTAGGCTAGTTGAGAACAAGTTCTCATTTGCAACTGCGACCTGGCCAAGATAAAGCATAGCAGTGTGAACAGACAACACAGAGTTACACATGGAGTAAACAATTAACAAGTCAATAACACAGTAGAAAATAGAAAAAAAAGAGTCTATATACATTGTGTGCAAAAGGCATGAGGAGGTAGGTGAATAATTACAATTTTGCAGAACACTGGAGTGATAAATGATCAGATGGTCATGTACAGGTAGAGATATAGGTGTGCAAAAGAGCAGAAAAGTAAATAAATAAAAACAGTATGGGGATGAGGTAGGTAAAAATGGGTGGGCTATTTACCGATAGACTATGTACAGCTGCAGCGATCAGTTAGCTACTCAGATAGTTGATGTTTGAAGTTGGTGAGGGAGATAAAAGTCTCCAACTTCAGCGATTTTTGCAATTCGTTCCAGTCACAGGCAGCAGAGAACTGGAATGAAAGGCGGCCAAATGAGGTGTTGGCTTTAGCGATGATAAGTGAGATACACCTGCTGGAGCGCGTGCTACGGTGGGTGTTGCCATCGTGACCAGTGAACTGAGATAAGGCGAAGCTTTATCTAGCATGGACTTGGAGATGACCTGGAGCCAGTGGGTCTGGCGACGAATATGTAGCGAGGGCCAGCCAACTAGAGCATACAGGTTGCAGTGGTGGGTGGTATAAGGTGCTTTAGTAACAAAACGGATGGCACTGTGATAAACTGCATTCAGTTTGCTGAGTAGAGTATTGGAAGCCATTTTGTAGATGACATCGCCGAAGTCGAGGATCGGTAGGATAGTCAGTTTTACTAGGGTAAGTTTGGCGGCGTGAGTGAAGGAGGCTTTGTTGCGGAATAGAAAGCCGACTCTTGATTTGATTTGATTGGAGATGTTTGATATGGGTCTGGAAGGAGAGTTACAGTCTAGCCAGACACCTAGGTACTTATAGATGTCCACATATTTAAGGTCGGAACCATCCAGGGTGGTGATGCTAGTCGGGCGTGCGGGTGCAGGCAGCAAACGGTTGAAAAGCATGCATTTGGTTTTACTAGCGTTTAAGAGCAGTTGGAGGCCACGGAAGGAGTGTTGTATGCCATTGAAGCTCGTTTGGAGGTTAGATAGCACAGTGTCCAAGGACGGGCCGGAAGTATACAGAATGGTGTCGTCTGCGTAGAAGTGGATCAGGGAATCGCCCGCAGCAAGAGCAACAGCATTGATATATACAGAGAAAAGAGTCGGCCCGAGAATTGCACCCTGTGGCACACCCATAGAGACTGCCAGAGGACCGGACAGCATGCCCTCCGATTTGACACACTGAACTCTGTCTGCAAATAGTTGGTGAACCAGGCAAGGCAGTCATCAGAAAAACCGAGGCTACTGAGTCTGCCGATAAGAATATGGTGATTGACAGAGTCGAAAGCCTTGGCAAGGTCGATGAAGACGGCTGCACAGTACTGTCTTTTATCGATGGCGGTTATGATATCGTTTAGTACCTTGAGCGTGGCTGAGGTGCACCCGTGACCGGCTCGGAAACCAGATTGCACAGCGGAGAAGGTACGCGTGAGGACATCAGGGATAAAATTGTAGACCTGCACAAGGCTGGGATGGGCTACAGGACAATAGGCAAGCAGCTTGGTGAGAAGGCAACAACTGTTGGTGCAATTATTAGAAAATGGAAGAAGTTCAAGATGACGGTCAATCACCCTCGGTCTGGGGCTCCAGTCAAGATCTCACCTCGTGGGGCATCAATGATCATGAGGAAGGTGAGGTATCAGCCCAGAACTGCACAATAGGACCTGGTCAATGACCTGAAGAGAGCTGGGACCACAGTCTCAAAGAAAACCATTAGTAACACACTACGCCGTCATGGATTAAAATCCTGCAGCACACGCAAGGTCCCCCTGCTCAAGCCAGCGCATGTACAGGCCCGTCCGAAGTCTGGAATGGGAGAAGGTCATGTGGTCTAATGAGACAAAAATAGAGCTTTTTGGTCTAAACTCCACTCGCCATGTTTGGAGGAAGAAGGATGAGTACAACCCCAAGAACACCATCGCAACCGTGAGGCATGGAGGTGGAAACATCATTATTTGGAGATGCTTTTCGCAAAGGGGACAGGACGACTGCACCGTATTGAGGGGAGGATGGATGGGGCCATGTATCGCGAGATCTTGGCCAACAACCTCCTTCCCTCAGTAAGAGCATTGAAGATGGGTTGTGGCTGGGTCTTCCAACATGACAACGACCCGAAACACACAGCCAGGGCAACTAAGGAGTGGCTCCGTAAGAAGCATCTCAAGGTCCTGGAGTGGCCTAGCCAGTCTCCAGACCTGAACCCAATAGAAAATCTTTGGAGGGAGCTGAAAGTCCGTATTGCCCAGCAACAGCCCCGAAACCTGAAGGATCTGGAGAAGGTCTGTATGGAGGCGTGGGCCAAAATCCCTGTTGCAGTGTGTGCAAACCTGGTCAAGAACTACAGGAAACATATGATCTCTGTAATTGCAAACAAAGGTTTGTGTACCAAATATTAAGTTCTGCTTTTCTGATGTATCAAATACTTATGTCATGCAATAAAATGCAAATTAATTACTTAAAAATAATAATGTGATTTTCTGGATTTTTGTTTTAGATTCTGTCTCTCACAGTTGAAGTGTACCTATGATAAAAATGACAGACCTCTACATGCTTTGTGTTATGTACTTGAGTGAAGACCCAAAAGCGGTTTTAACAGAAAACAGAGTTCTTTAATGAAAAACAGGAATGGCATAAATCCTCTTCCAACGTAGTCAATGGAACAAAAAGAACGTTAGTATAATGCAGGATGCACCTGCCAGGCAGACTCCGACAGGATAGGACAAGGTGGAAGCAAACGGGACGACAGCTTGCTTCTGGCATCAAAAACACAAACAAGAATCAGACACTGAAAGTAGCAGGAACAGAGAGAGAAATAGAGACCTAATCAGAGGGGGAAGAGAGAACAGGTGGGAAGGAGTGAATGAGCTAGTTAGGGGAGATGTAGAACAGCTGAAGAATGAGAGACAGAGAAGGTAACCTAAAAAG
Organism: Oncorhynchus masou masou; assembly: GCF_036934945.1. NCBI lineage: Eukaryota > Metazoa > Chordata > Actinopteri > Salmoniformes > Salmonidae > Oncorhynchus > Oncorhynchus masou. The sequence continues at coordinate 18,085,399 of NC_088236.1, read as the reverse complement.
ACCAGCAGAGAGAGACAGAGTGAAGAGAAAGGACAGGAACAGACATAACAAGACATGACACTTTGTAAGTAGGAAAACCTGCAAAATCGGCAGTGTATCAAATACTTGTTCTCTCCACTGTATGTGCTAGTATAACTGTAGAATTATTGCCTGTAGTATAAAGAATTGTGAGGAGTAATGATGAGAGACAATATAAGGGTTCAATAAGTTAACACCTACTAGCTTCAAGTTGAACCCACCGATCATTTTAGAACAGTCGGTCTAGCAATGTCTTCACTATGTCATAAACATCCAAAAGAGGCATTTTGAAATTCATTGCATTTTTTTGCCTCAGTGTCAAATAGTGTAAAATCTATAAAGACATGTATATAAGTGTAGGGTCTATAAAGACATGTATATACAAGTGTAGGTCTCTAAAGACATTTACAGTTGAAGTCGTAAGTTTACATACACCTTAGCCAAATACATTCAAACTTCACAATTCCTGACATTTAATCCTAGTAAAAATACCTTGTTTTAGGTCAGTTAGGATCACAACTTTATTTTAAGAATGTGAAATGTCAAATAATATGATTTATTTCAACTTTTGTTTCTTTCATCACACTCCCAGTGGGTCAGAAGTTTACATACACTCAATTGATATTTGGTAGCATTGCCTTAATTGTTTAACTTGGGTCAAACGTTTCGGGTAGCCTTCCACAAGCTTCCCACAATAAGTTGGGTAAATGTTTGGTCCATTCCTCCAGACAGAGCGGGTGTAACTGAGTTAGATTTGTAGGCCTCTGTCACGTTCGTTTGTATAAACGGACCAAGGCGCAGCGTATATTGAGTTCCACATAATAAACCGTGACAGAGGTGCTACATATACTTACTCAAAACAATATCCCATAACACAAAGGTGGAGAAATGCTACTTAAGTATGATCCCCAATTAGAGACAACGATAGCCAGCTGCCTCTAATTGGGAATCATACCAAAACACCAAGAAAAAAAAAACTAGAACCCCACATAGAAAATATAAACTAGACTAAATCCCAAGTCACACCCTGACCTACTCCACCATAGAAAATAAAGGCTTCCTATGGTCAGGACAGCCTCCTTGCTCACACACGCTTTTTCAGTTCTTCCCACCAATGATCTATGGGATTGTGGTCAGGGCTTTGTAACTCCCTGACTGATGTCTTAAGATGTTTCTTCAATATATCCACATAATTTCCCTTCCTCATGATGCCATTTATTTTGTGAAGTGCACCAGTCCGTCCTGCAGCAAAGCCATATGCAGTTGTAAACCGTAGTCTGGCTTTTTTTATGGCGGTTTTGGAGCAGTGGCTTCTTCCTTGCTGAGCGGCCTTTCAGGTTGTCGATATAGGACTCGTTTTACTGTGGATATAATATTTTTTAACCTGTTTCCTCCAGCATCTTCACAAGGTCCTTTGCTGTTGTTATGGGATTGATTGGCACTTTTCGCACCCCAGTACATTCATCTCTAGGAGACAGAAGGCGTCTCCTTCATGAGTGGAATGACGCCTGCATGGTCCAATGGTGTTTATACTTTGGTACTGTTGTTTGTACAGATGAACGTGGTACCTTCATGCCTTTGAAAATTGCTCCCAATGATGAACCAGACTTGTGGAGGTCAACAATTGTTTTTCTGAGGTCTTGGCTGATTTCTTTTGATTTTCCCATGATGTCAAGCAAAAAGGCACTGAGTTTGAAGGTAGGCCTTGAAATACATTCACAGGTACACCTTCAATTTACTCAAATTATGTCAATTAGCCTATCAGAAGCTTCTAAAGCCATGACATCATTTTCTGGAATTTTCCAAGCTGTTTAAAGGCACAGTCAACTTAATGTATGTAAACTTCTGAGCCACTGGAATTGTGATACAGTGAATTGTAAGTTAAATAATCTGTTTGTAAACAATTGTTGGGAAAATGACTTGTCATGCACAAAGTAGATGTCCTTACCGACTTGCCAAAAATATAGTTTGTTAACAAGAAATGTGTGAAGTGGTTGAAAAACAAGTTTTAATGACTCCAACCTAAGTGTATGTAAACTTCTGACTTCAACTGTATATAGAAATGAAGGGTCTCTAAAGACATGTATGAACAAGTGTAGGGTCTCTAAAGACATGTATGAACAAGTGTAGGGTCTCTAAAGACATGTATGAACAAGTGTAGGGTCTCTAAAGACATGTATGAACAAGTGTAGGGTCTCTAAAGACATGTATGAACAAGTGTAGGGTCTCTAAAGACATGTATGAACAAGTGTAGGGTCTCTAAAGACATATACAAGTGTAGGGTCTCTAAAGACATGCATATACAAGTGTAGGGTCTCTAAAGACATGCATATACAAGTGTAGGGTCTCTAAAGACATGTATATACAAGTGTAGGTCTCTAAAGACATGTATATACAAGTGTAGGTCTCTAAGGACATGTATATACAAGTGTAGGGTCTCTAAAGACATGTATATACAAGTGTAGGTCTATAAAGACATTTATATACAAGTGTAGGGTCTATAAAGACATGTATATACAAGTGTAGGGTCTATAAAGACATTTATATGCACGTGTAGGGTCTCTAAAGACATTTATATACACGTGTAGGGTCTCTAAAGACATTTATATACACGTGTAGGGTCTCTAAAGACATGTATATACACGGGTAGGTCTATAAAGACATTTATATACACACGTGTAGGTCTATAAAGACATTTATATACACACGTGTAGGTCTATAAAGACATTTATATACACACGTGTAGGTCTATAAAGACATTTATATACACGTGTAGGTCTATAAAGACATTTATATACACGTGTAGGTCTATAAAGACATGTATATACACGTGTAGGTCTATAAAGACATTTATATACACGTGTAGGTCTATAAAGACATTTATAGACACGTGTAGGTCTATAAAGACATTTATAGACACGTGTAGGGTCTCTAAAGACATTTCTGTCATATTCTTGTCAAAACAAACACCAATGGTGCCTTTCCTTACTCTTTCCCATAAGCCTCTTTGATTCATTTTGTGGTTTAGAACACCTGTGAGAAACGTTAAAGACTTCCATATACACGGGATGGGGGGTGATGTGTGTAGGTGGGGGGTGGGGGGGGGGGGGTTGTAGTTTAAGTGAGCACATGTGTCTCTGGTGGTGGTTGCTTGGTTTGCTGCATCCAAACACACACACACACACACACACACACACACACACACACACACACACACACACACACACACACACACACACACACACACACACACACACACACTTGAGCATGTGAATGCCCGCACACAGATAGGCTCACCCACGTATCTCACTGGAATAACTGTACTGTGAGAATAGGGCATGAGTAATAAACATATCCATTCATGTTTCTGTACCTCTGTAAATTAATCACATTTACATTATACTGTATTAATCATAAACCACACGGCATCAGCATTATGTACAACATGTGTGGACTTAAACGAAGCGGACTGGTTGTGTGTGAGAGCATGTTGGTGATTGACATATCCTCTCCTATCCCCTGTCCTGCTCCTGTCTAGCTGTTATCAGTACTGTTGACCCTGGGCTGTGAATACGGACAGATAACAGGTTGGTAATCTACCCCTCCTTTTTTAATCATCTTAGAGCTACCATCATTGTACGGAATGTTACGTCAGGACAGATATCACAGGGACGTCTGGTAGATACAGAAAGAAGCTTCTTGTCAGGAATGTGTCGCCTAGCTCTAAGAATGTCCATGTACTGCTGGGAGACAGATCTTGCCACAATTTAGATTCAACATGCCGCATTGATGATCAATGCAAAAAAAATCTGCTGGAAACCTGTCTTTCCAAACATAACAGTTATTCAACACAAGTCAATCATTTGAAATTGTTTCCCTTTTTCTGTAATTTGTATGATATTCTGTAGTGAAGAGTGATGAAAGCCCTGACAACACAATGGTTTATTTTCAATACACTATGGTGGAACCTCTGTTTCCCCTCTTTTACTCTCCTACTAATTGAAAAACACACTCTTGTGGTTACTTACTGAGGGGGTCCTCTCTGCTCTTGGTCCCATTAACTCTGCCATTTGTATCGATCCGCAGGAAGAACTTCTGGAAGGAGAAGAGCTTCCTCCGCCGCACATCTCCCTGCAGGTGGTTGTAGCTGCGTACGTGCCTCCCCAGCGGAACCCTAATACCTTCCAAGGGACCTCCAGTTTCCCCAGTCACTCCAACCCTGGATGCAGCCAGGGAACTGTTCACTGGCGCCCTAAAAGGGCTGCTGGGGCTGGGGGGCTGGGGGCTGGGGGGCTGGAGACTGGGGAACTGGAGCCTGGGGCTGGTTGGCTGGAGCCTGCCTCTGTAAAGAGGTTGATGGCAGACAACCACAGGGAGGGAAAGGGCGAGCAGCAGTGCTAGCAGCAGAGACAGACACAGGCTGGAAAAGAAGGACCTAGAGATAAAGCTGGACCCAAAGCCAGACCTAAACCTGGACCCAGAGCCAGACCTAAACCTGGACCCAGAGCCAGACCTAAACCTGGACCCAGAACCAGCCCTACACCTGGAGCCAGAGCCAGACCTAAACCTGGACCCAGAGCCAGACCTAAACCTGGACCCAGAGCCAGACCTAAACAAAGACCCAGAGGTGGCCCAGGAAGTGACAGCCGTACTCCCTCCAGCAGCCCATGTGGTCATGGTAGAATGGTGTGGGGAGGACTGGAAGCAACCTCACAGCCTGGGACATGCTGCTGGGGACAACGGGAGGCTGGGAGGTCAGGGAGGGGAGCCCTCCTGGAAAATGGGCCTCTCTGGCACCTAGTCTACCAGGTCTATATGCAAAAGAGATTTCCTCCTCAATTATACCTATCTGGGTTGAAAATCAATGTCTCCTTGCCTTTCTTTTGGTAGCTAGAGCAATTATTGTACTGAAAGTCCATGTATTCCAATGTTCTCTTTCACCTTTGTTCCTATACTGATGTCCTGGTAGATCAATTAAGACAAATACAAATCGATAAATAAAACAGACTATTGTCCCACTCGTCTTATTATTGTTGCCAGTGTAATTGCCGTCAGTGTATTCCAATGACAAACCAGGCAGGCTTCATATGTTCCACTTTTTAAAATGTTCTTCTGTCCTTAGCTGTTCCTGGTGCTGAATTTAATTCCAATCCAGAAATCCTTAGATGGCTACTCCCACAATGAAAGGTCCACTGGCATAGGGACATTCTACTATAACACTTTCTCCAGGCTCATCCCTCTGTCCCCTAAGGCCCAACATTCAACAGCTCACTGCTGCCAGACACCCTCCACACGTTTCTAGATTTCACTAAGAAGAGAGATGGTCAAACAAAATGTAGTGCTAAGTCCTGGTTGGCCAGTGGGTGCCTGTGAGACATGTCCTCCTCTCTTTCTCTCTCCATGAATGAGTGTGGAGTGGACTCCTCTCCCTCTCAATTACAGTGGCTCCACCTTCACTGAGGTAACAGGCTGAGGAGGGGTGTGTGTGTTTGTGTGTGTGTGAATATGAGACTCTGTCAGCTGATCTGCCCCCTCTCTTTAACTCCCACCCTCTCCTTCTCTCATTATTTCTATCCACCACCCACCTCTCTCTTTCTCTCCCTTTCTCTTTCCACCACCCACCTCTCTCTTTCTCTCCCTTCTCTTTCCACCACCCACCTCCCCTTCTCTTCCTTTCTCTTTCCACCACCCACCTCTCTCCTTCTCTTCCTCTCTCACCACCCACCTCTCCCCTTCTCTTTCCTCTCTCACCACCCACCTCTCCCCTTCTCTTCCTTTCTCTTTCCACCACCCATCTCTCCCCTTCTCTTTCCTCTCTCACCACCCACCTCTCCCCTTCTCTTCCTTTCTCTTTCCACCACCCACCTCTCTCCTTCTCTTCCTCTCTCTCACCACCCACCTCTCTCTTTCTCTCTCCCTCCCCCTCCAGCTCCCCCTCCACCTCTCTCTCCCCCTCCACATCTCTCTCACCCCTTCTACAATCTCTCTCTCCCCTCCACCTCTCACTCTCCCCACAATCCACCTCTCTCTCCCCTCCACCTCTCTCTCCCCCTCCACCTCTCTCTATCCCCCTTTCCCCTTCACTCTATATCCCCCCTTTCCCCTCAACTCTCTATCCCCTCCATCTCCCCTCCACTCTCTTTCCTCCTCCACCTCTCTCCATTCTTTCTCATTCTCTCTCTCCTTCCACCTCTCTCCCCCAACTCCACCTCTCTCTCTCTCTTTTTCATTCCCAAACCAATGCCTCCCAATACACTTACCCTGCTCTCATTTCCCATCAACCCTCTCACATATGGGAGTGAGTCGGGTGTGTGTACACGTGCATGAGTGAGAATATGGGGCAGGGGTGGAGGTGTGAATGAAGACCAGGGTAGTATAGGATTTATCTGGGTTGATAGTACAGGGGTGGAGGTGTGCATGGAGACCAGGATACGATAGGATTTATCTGGGTTGATAGTACAGGGGTGGAGTTGTGAATGGAGAGGATGTAGTGGGAGTGTTTTTTTTATAGCTCTGTGTGTGTGTGTGTGTGTGTGTGTGTGTGTGTGTGTGTGTGTGTGTGTGTGTGTGTGTGTGTGTGTGTGTGTGTGTGTGTGTGTGTGTGTGTGTGTCTGTGACGCCCTGACCTTAGAGAGCCTTGTTAATTCTCTATTTGGTTAGGTCAGGGTGTGACTCGGGTGGGCAAATCTATGTTTCTATTTCTTTGTTGGCCCAGTATGGTTCCCAATCAGAGGCAGCTGTATCGTTGTCTCTGATTGGGGAACATACTTTGGCAGCCTTTTTTCCCACCTTAGATTGTGGGATCTTGTTTGTGTGTAGTTGCTTTCTGCACTGCATGTAGCTTTACATTCGTTTTTATATTTTGTTGTTTTTTCGGTGTAATTTAAAATAAAATAAAAATGTACTCCTACCACGCTGCACCTTGGTCCAATCCATCTATAAACTATCGTGTGTGTGTGTGTGTGTGTGTGTAATTTGAAGTGCAACTACTTGGTACTGGTACCATCAAGATATGAGAAAACAGACCTGGTGCCATTTCCCATCCAACTACTGCTAGTTCCAATCCAATGGCAACTCTAAGAGGATCTCAGTCAGGCCTCTCATCTCGCCACCTTCCTCTGAGACTCAAGTGTCACATGGCCAATTTGAAGATCTTATACTCCTCTACTCGAGTTGTGACACGTCCTCACATTTTCAGTAATCAAATTCAGTTGGAGAATTTAAAAACTTAATCAATATAACTTAATTAAAAACTACACTTCCAATCTGGGAATTGGTGGTATCTAACATGCTGACTAAACCAGGCTCGCGCTTGTGTCCGTGTGCACTATCGTGCGCATGTTGATTTTGTCCACCCACACTAGACGAGATCAGGACACACAGGTTGAAATATCAAAACAAACTCTGAACCAACTATATTAATTTTGGGACAGGTCGAAAAGTATTAAACAATCATGGTAATTTAGCAAGCTAGCTTGCTGTTGCTAGCTAATTTAAACGTTGGGTTGTTATTTTACCTGAAATGCACAAGGTCCTTTACTCCGACAATTAATCCACAGATAAATGGATAAACCGAGTTAGTTTCTAGTAATCTCTTCTCCTTCTTCCAGCTTCTTCTTCTTTGGACTTTATATGGCGGTTGGCAACCAACTTTAAGGTGCATGTCCACCACCAACTGGACTGTATGCTCCTAAAAACCAACGAGGAGATGTGAGAGGCGGGACTTGCACCACGTCAAGTGTCACAAATAGAACCAAGTTCTAGTTTAGAGCCTGGCTACACAGAAGCTTGTTGACGTGCGCGAGCAGTTTGGATGCAATGATTGAATAACATGTATGTGTACATTTATTTTGCATTGCTTCCACACGTAACGTGAGCAGTGTGATCAGCATGTACTGTGAGAACTGAAAGGTACACTCAGCAAGATGACATCATCATACACAGGGGAGCAACTTCCTACTTACAGAATAAATAAAAAACTAATATCTGCAAAGATTGCCAGTATTAGATCTTAACAATGAGGGCGTCATCAAGGAGGAATTTGTTAGCCATGCTGAGTGTAACTGGGTCATTCCACGAAAAGAATGCCTTTTGCTTCCCTTTGATATTTTATGTAGAAATTGCACCAATATTGAATTTGAAAAGCCTGTTATATTAAATGAAGTGAACTTTAAAGTTTAGACCACATGGAGAAATCAATAAATTCGATTAGTTTTATATGAAGAAAGGCTTGCCAAAGGGCCAAAATTCAGCATTTTGACATGTCCCTCCATCAACCCTGTCACCTCTAGGAACATTTTAACACACTTTAATTGACAATTTCTCAAAGTTTCACCATCATTGTAAAGCCCTAGTTATTTTGTTGCTTTGACAAAGACATTTCTGAAGATAATTATTTACTTTACTTTGTGATTAGTGATTCATTTACAGTTGTTCCTCATTTTAAGGTCAACCCTGTTAAGTGAACTGAATTTTGTTTTAATATGGTGAATCTATTCCTTTTTAAAATATTTTTTTTTCCAAAGAAACATTGAACTTCTAATAGTCAAATCATAGTGTAAAAGTAGGTGAGCTGGATCTACTCTTTATGGCCATTTTCTAGTGTTTTGTGATGGAAAACTGAGTGGGTCAAGCATTACATGTCAAACCAGACTACCCATAGATAGACAGGCTAGAAATGTTTAAAACAAAGTATGAATTGTATTGAATTGCCACTCCCTGTTGCATACAAGCTTAGATTCTCACTGTCACAAGGTGATTTATGGCTGATTTAAGATGAAATCATCAACCCTGTTACAGTCAACCCTGTTAAAGTCAACCCTGTTACTTTAATTGGCACTTAATAGGCACATACTATAGTCATTTTTTAAATTGAATCTATTGAGATAGGAACACTAGTTTTTTTAGGAAGATGGAACGTGCTCTTTATGACAGAATGTAAAATTTAGGTGAAATCCAATGAAGTTACACTCCTCAAAAGGCATGGAATTTGTGGAATGACCCAACTGTAAATGATGGTTCAGAAACGGCCCTTTTCGTATCTCCTCCTCTCACCCGTTGATGCCATGTCTTGCCTTCTGCTTCTCTCCTAAGGCCCCTGCCAGTTTCTTAGTGTCTGCTTTAATGTCTGTCAACAACCTGCGGACAGAGGATGGGTCTGGTCCTAATAAATCTGGTCTTAATCTGTCTGCTTTTATCAGGTACCCCACAGACAAAGTCATCTTATCAGTAGGCTAATTCCTTTGTTCTGTCCCTTCCCACCGTGGTAGCCTTAATCAGCACTGAAGGAAACAGAACTGGAGGAGCAGGGACAAGTTGAATTGATTATTGACCCAATCACAATGGACATCCATAGGATCCCCATGGAATTTATACACTGAGCGTACAAAACATTAGGAATACCTTCCTAATATGAGCTGCACCCCCCTTTGCCCTCAAAACAGACTCAATTAGTCAGGGCATGGACTCTACAAGGTGCCAAAAGCATTCCACAGGGATACTAACCCATGTTGACAATACTTACCACAGTTGTGTTAAGTTGGCTGGATGTCCTTTGGGTGGTGGACCATTCTTGATACACACAGGAAACTGTTGAGTGTGAAAAACCCAGCATCGTTGCAGTTCTTGACACACAAACAGGTGCACACAAACCCTTTCAAAGGCACTTCAATATTTTGTCTTGCCCATTCACCCTCTGAATGGCACACATACACAATCCTTGTCTCAACTGATTCAAGGCTTAAAAGTCCTTCTTTAACCTGTCTCCTCCCTTTTATCTACACTGATCGAAGTGGATTTGTCAAGTGACATCAACAAGGGATCATAGCTTTTACCTGGATTCACCTGGTCAGTCTGTCATGGAAAGAGCAGGTGTTTCTAATATTTTGTAAACTCCATTTATTACTGGACGTTTCTTTTAACTCCGACCCATTTGAGGCCTTTCCTTACCCTATATGTTTTTAATGATAGTTACTGTGTATTTTTCACTTTTTGATTATCACTATCAATTGCTAAACTGTAGCCTGTGTTCCTCTCGTGGAAAATGTGAGAGCCAATATCATATTTTCCCGCTGACAGACTGAATGCCCCATCTATAGTTACCACCCCATTAGACACAGCAGGAATGTCTTTGAAAACCTTTATCCAGCTAGCATAAATCCATATCTCCTTATATAACTCTCTCTCTGAGGGGCAAATCTCTTCTTCTGGGTAAAAGTTTACTCTAACCACTTTCTATTGAGTTGTTTTGCTTTCCCTTCAAACAGAGGATATTGTTCTTTGCAGGTTCCGCCTAGAAAAATTTATTTTATTTAGAGTTGAGATGTGGTAAAGATTTGCAGGATTTCTTTAGAAGCCGAAGAGAAAATGATTTGTAAATGCAACCATGCCTGTGTTTTTTTCCCTCCTAAATGTAATATAAGTGAGCTTTGGAGGTACAACAGGGTGGCCTGGGTCTCATCTTCCTCTGCCCTCCCTGGGTTTAGTGTTTACCATATCTTTATTGATCTATCTTAGAGCTTTGTCATCCAAAGTTCAAAAAGCAAAGACAATTACCACAGGCCAATGTTTTTCTGATGTCTAGCTGCAAGCTGCAAATCAAATCAAATGTTCATCGCCACATTCTTTGCAAGCAACTGGTGTGGACTAACAGTGAAACGTTTACTTTACGGGCCCTTCCCATCAACACAGGAGCTGGCTTTGTACCGTGCACATCATTACATGTCAGTAATTTGACAGGTGGGATTTATATTCTCTCTACCTCTATTTCTCTATGAGATAATAGGGCTTCTTTAAGAATCAATATAAATCATACATCATGTTATATGTAGTATTTCAAATGTGCCTGTAATTCAGCTTGTGTTCATTAGGTTACAATGTAGCAAAATGAATAGAAATGGAAAACTAAATGTGACTACAAAAAATTACCCTAGTAAGTGCAAATAAAGTGTTCAACAAAACAAAACGTCTATTTCAACTTGGATATGTAGCAACAGTTAAGTAGCATACTCTATGGAATGATCACTCTTTAAATCAATGAGTGATACTGACATTTATATAATTGTTACAATACTTAGATGAAGCTAAGACAAATCTCATTCTCCTGGAAAGTTACATTCTAGAATATTCCATCAGTGAGAGCCAACCGTAGATTTGATGTCTGGGCCCCAGGCCTGCTGTACTCTGTGTGTGCTGCCTGGGTCAGAGAAGGCTGTGGTGGAGACATTAATAAAGGAACAGGCCTGGTACAGTACAGACAGGGATGCCTGTGTTACTGCCTGAGGACACACAGTCTGATGGGGCCCTGATAGGTGGGACTGGGCCCCGCCTCGGCCGACCAACGCATCCATTCCTATTCTCACTTCACCTTGATAGGTCATGAAACGGACACTGAAATTGGTTACTAATTGTTTTCCATTCATTTGTTAACAGAAAGCATTGTCTTTTCTTCACATTCATCATGTTGTTGAATTAGTCACGTTCAACAGTACGCAGAGACACCTTCCTTGGCAACTGTTGTTCTAGTCTTATAGGTGACCTGAGGCCTTTATCGCCAGCCAGCCATCAAATGTGAATATTTGATGAGTGTCAGGCTAGAGGAGTTTATTTACAGGTCATAGAATGGAGTCACTCACCTGTATCGAGCAGTGGTTGTCATTACTTTGATAACAAAGCAGTAACATTAACACAGACCCCAAACATTCATTTCATCATCAGAACTAAAATGAACAGACCAGGATAGAATAATATTATTGGCTTGTAATACGGTATGATGTCAAGTGAAAATGTACTAAAGATTATTATTTTATTTATTTTTTTATCTATGAACTAAAGACATCTAAGCATAAAGGGCTGCTTCCCGGACCCAGATTACACTTAGTCCTGACTTGAGCCTAGTTCTGTGTAGCTCAGTTGGTAGAGGATGGTGCTTGCTCTGCCAGGTTTATGGGTTTGATTCCAGGGGCCAACCATACGTGAAATGTATGCATGCATGACAGGAAGTTGCTTTGGATCAAAGCATCTGCTAAATGGCACATTTTATTGTTTTAAATGACTGAATATTTTTGCAGGTCAGGACGAGTCTTTAGAAAGGGAAAGGGGGATACCTAGTCAGTTACTGAATGCATTCAACTGAAATGTGTTTTCCGCATTTAACCTAACCCCTCTGAATCAGAGAGATGCGGGGCCTGCCTAATGAAGAACTATTCAGCATGGAGTGCAGCGTGGAGTGCAGTCACTAGGAAAGAAGGAAACCGAGATTCTTTCCATTGTGCAGTTACTACAGACTCAACCAAAAACACTATGACATCACAGCAGTAAGGGAGATGGGGTTTGGTAATAGGTCTACAGTTGGATAGTTGTAATAGGTCTACAGTTGGATGGAGACAGCTCCGTTATAAACACACTCACTCACACACATACATACATACACACACGCGCGTACACACACTGACTGTATCTATGACACTGTGCTCCACATTGGGCCGGTGTACCGTTACTGCTGACTAGCTTCTGGCATAGTCTCAGGTTATCTGGGACAGAGGAGTTCAATATGATTCCTGAAACAGAACCTCGTGCTATGGTTCTAGGTGTTACACAGCTACAGATGTAGCATGTTAATTTGGTAGCAAGAGAACTTCTGGTTGCAAGAGAACTCTCCTGTATTGCAGGATATGTAAAAGTTGTAGTGTATTTGAGGTTTAAAAAGGCTTCTTAATATTGCAATTTCCACTTTGAAATTTCAGACTTGATTTTACCTTACCAAAAATGGATTAGCCCCTACAAAAATGTACATTAAATATAATCCACATAATAATTCTAATGTCTTGTTGCTGCAGGATTTTTTACCCGCTGTAGCAAACTGGCTCAAATTAAGATCCTACATCTGTAGCTAATCACTGACTGTTTTCAACGGAGAATATTCCCCCTCACCTTTCCGCTGTGACAGCCCATGTCTGCTGTGGGCTGAGCTGGTATGTGCTCTACATTGGTGGTGTATGTGTTCCTTTTCCCTAAAGACATACGCGGTGAACAGTCCAATTTCATATTAACCTGTTGATGCTCTGGTGGCGCTATTTCATTTTTGGATGAAAAACGTTCCCGTTTTAAACAAGATATTTTGTCACAAAAAGATGCTCGACTATGCATATAATTGATAGCATTCGAAAGAAAACACTCTGACGTGTCCAGAACTACCAATATATTTTCTGTGCGTGCCCTAGAACGTGAGCTTCAGGCAAAACCAAGATGAGATGGCATCCAGGAAATGAGCAGGATTTTTGAGGCTCTGTTTTCCATTGTCTCCTTATATGGCTGTGAATGCGAGAGGAATGAGCCTGCCCTTTCTGTCGTTTCCCCAAGGTGTCTGCAGCATTGTGACGTATTTGTAGGCAGATCATTGGAAGATTGACCATAAGAGACCACATTTACCAGGTGTCCGCCCGGTGTCCTGCGCCGAAATTGGTGCGCAAAAGTCACCTGCCAGTATTTTTCCATGGGATACAGAGAGGAAAGCAAGCTTCCACGAACTGCATATCAATGAAGAGATATGTGAAAAAACACCTTGAGGATTGATTCCAAACAACGTTTGCCATGTTTCGGTCGATATTATGTAGTTAATCCGGAAAAAGTTTTACATTGTAGGTGACTGAATTTTCGGTTCGTTTCGGTAGCCAGACAAACGGAACGATTTCTCCTACACACAGATGCTTTCAGGAAAAACTGCGCATTTGGTATGTAACTGAGAGTCTCCTCATTGAAAACATCAGAAGCTCTTCAAAGGTAAATGATTTTATTTATTTGGTTATCTGGTTTTTGTGAAAATGTTGCGTGCTAAATGCTACTCAAAATGCTATGCTAGCTTTGCATACTCTTACACAAATTAGTCAATTTCTATGGTTCAAAAGCATATTTTGAAAATCTGAGATGACAGTGTTGTTAAGAAAAGGCTAAGCTTGAGAGCAGACGCATTATTTTCATTTTATTTGCGATTTTCAGAAATCGTTAACGTTGCGTTATGCTAATGAGCCTGAGGCTTTAGTCACAAACCCGGATCCGGGATGGGGAGTTTCAAGAAGTTAAAGCATGTAGACCAAGCAGGAGGTACTTACATAGTGCACATATTATTACAGTGGAAGCTGCTGAGGGGAGGATGGCTCATAATAATGGCTGGAACGGAACAAATGGCATAGCATCAAACACATGGAAACCATGCGTTTGATGTATTTGATACCATTCTACTTATTCCGCTCCAGCCATTGCCACGAGCCTTTCCTCTCCAATTAGGGTGACACCAACCACCTGTGATACTATATACAGTACCCTTCAAACTCAACTCTGGACCTTGAAGTTAAAGCTTTGCTATTTGAAGAGTATTACCACCGATAACTGTGTTTTTCATTGTTCCTCTCTGAACATGGACTGGTTAAGACCTGGAACACCGGGTGGGTGCCATTAAATATCTGTTAAAACACAAAGGCACCAGTGTCACTCCTTGGTCTTAGTATTTTGTGTTTTCGTTAATTAGTTGGTCAGGCCAGGGTGTGACATGGGTTTATGTTGTTGTATTTCGTATTGGGGTTTTGTAGTTATTGGGATTGTGGCTAAGTAGGGGTGTTGCATAGGCTTGGCTGCCTGAGGCGGTTCTCAATCAGAGTCAGGTGATTCTCGTTGTCTCTGATTGAGAACCGTATTTAGGTAGCCTGGGTTTCACTTTGTATTTCGTGGGTGATTGTTCCTGTCTCTGTGTTTGTTGCACCAGTCAGGGCTGTTTCGGTTTTCGACGTTTGTTGTTTTGTATTGTTCGTGTTTCGTCATAATTAAAGATGTATCGAACGAACCACGTTGCATTTTGGTCCGATCCTTATTCCACCTCTTCGTCAGAGAAGGAGGTAGAAGAAAGCCGTTATAGAATCACCCACCACAAACGGACCAAGCAACGTGTCAACGGGCAGGAGCCACAGGAGAAGCAACAAAGGCAGCAACAGCGATCACAGGACTTCTGGAATTGGGAGGAGAAATTGTTCGGAGAAGGACCCTGGAATCAGCCTGGAGAATATCGCCGCCCCAAAGAAGAAATGGAGGCGACGAGAGCTGAGAGGCGCCGGTATGAGGAGGCAGCGCGGCGACGCGGATGGAAGCCCGAGAGTCAGCTCCAAAAATGTCTTGGGGGGGCTCAGGGAGAGTGTGGCAGAGTCAGGGGTCAGACCTGAGCTCACTCTCCCTGTTTATCGTGAGGAGCCAAGGAGGAGACCAGAACCGGTGTTGGAGGTGAGCGAAGCAGAGACTGTGAAGGAGTTAATGGGGAAATTGGAGGAGAGAGAAATGAGGGAGTTGCTGTGTTGGTGCTTTTTGCATGGAATTTGCCCGACGGAACGTGTCAGGGATTTAATGGCATCTGGGTCAGCGCTCCATACTCGTCCTGAGGTGCGTGTTAGTCGGCTGGTGAAGTTGGTGCCAGCCTCACGTATTGGGATTGCGGCTGAGTAGGGGTGTTGCATAGGCTTGGCTGCCTGAGGCGGTTCACAATCAGAGTCAAGGGATTCTGGTTGTCTCTGATTGGGAACCGTATTTAGGTAGCCTGGGTTTCACTTTGTATTTCGTGGGTGATTGTTCCTGTCTCTGTGTTTGTTGCACCAGTCAGGGCTGTTTCGGTTTTCAACGTTTGTTGTTTTGTATTGTTTGTGTTTCGTCATAATTAAAGATGTATCGAACGAACCACGTTGCATTTTGGTCCGATCCTTATTCCACCTCTTCGTCAGAGAAGGAGGTAGAAGAAAGCCGTTACAACCAGCCTCCGGACTTCGCAGCGTAAGAGTTGATTAGCCCAGATCCTAACAAGTGCACTTATTCAGATGAATGCTAACTCCAGTCCAAATTCCATTACACGAATTACTCCGGTTTAGCATGAGCAATCATGACAGTAAATTGTACTAGAAAATGTACAATGCCATGAAACACCTTGAGGAGCATAATGTTATAGAATGCATCCTGTTTACCTTGTCAACTATAAAACCAGTTGTGGTTGATGAGAGAAGCTGGGATCCCCTGACGTCATGAGCCTGAGGCCAGTGTTAAAGCTTTGCTGTTTGAAGAGTATTACCACCAATTACATCCTCCTCTTCATTTCCTCCTAGATCGACCACATGGCTCGTATCTCACCGATACTGTCAGGACAACATAGACAACCAGGGGCACCATGGGCCAGGCAGGACTCGGACTACATAACATCATCCCGTCAAAACACACACACACACACACACACACACACACACACACACAAACCCATTTTTTGGACACCATTATCACAACAAGGCTGCAAACTCCAAACTAATACCTGATGGTGGGGTACTGCAGGGAAATAACAGTGAAAAGGAATGATATAATCTTGATGGACATTCAAAGCAAAAAGCAGTCACACCAAATGCTTATTTCATCATTGCATTTATTGCTGAAGGTTTGAAATAAAGATAATAGCACCTGTACAATATCATATAAACACATCGGCGATCTTAACTGAGGCCTGAGAGGGATGACCTGCAACAACTCATTCTCATTGGCCAGCCTAATAAAGGGGAGGAGCACCACAGGATAGATATACAGCACTAGAGTAGTATGACGTTACCCAGAGACACTAATCTAGGGTCAGTTTTATGTCTTCTCCTCATGGTTAAAGTTAGGATTTGGGGAGCGTAAACTGATCCCAGATCTATGCCTCAGATATATCACTTTTCAGAGCCACAGTACGCCGGAGAGCGAGAGAAACGAGAGAAATAACACTGAAAAACCCACAATAACACAATAAAAAAAACACTCGACAAAAACATTCAAAAACATTCATCTTTACTATTTACCCAGTATTTTCTTAGAAGCAGAGATGTGAAGTATTTAAAATACTTCTGAGTATTGTGTAATTTGTATTACACTGGACTGAACTACACTCCAATCTGTTTTTAACAAGATCCTTTTGAAAGCTGTAATTTGTATTTTCAAAATATTTTGCTGTTGTTGTTATAGCGGTTCACCATTGTGGAACCGTATCACTCTGTATTAGAATCAGAAGTCTGATGGCACTACGGGCTGATAAGAGCATCTGCTAAATTAGTTAAATATAAATGTGTATGTAAAAATGGACAATTGCAAAGCAAGCTGAGTGTTATGTGAATAAGCTCCGCCCCAAAACAAGGTTTGTCTAGGATACAGCTTTTGTCAAAATTGACATTTGTAGAAGGTTTAGGAGAATTTACGCAAGCAGGTTAGGAGAATTAACGTAGCAAGTTAGGAGAATTAGGCTAAACTTTATGCCATCTAACAAGGCCAATAATAATACCCAGTGTGCTTTGCAGTTCATTTTGGTATGTTCATTTTCACATATACATTTACATGTTGGTTATGTAGCAGACACTCTTATCCAGAGTGACATACAGTCAGTGCAAATGAACAACAACATATCACAGTTTTAGCAAGTAAAACGTTTCTGCAACCGTTACTGAGAATGCTGTTGCTGTTCGGGCCAGCTAAGTGCTTCAGTATTATAAAATACAAAATACATGTATTTTAATTAAATACATTTAAAAATTCAAGTATTTTGTGGTTTATTTTGATACATTGATCTTTATGGTACTTTGTTATTGTATTTTGTCATTTTTGCCAATCCCTGCTCAGAAGTGACATGGAAAATGTTGATGACATAATAGTTATCTTATCATTACTAATTTGCTTGGGGGATTAATTAAGTATCAGAAAATACCCATTTTCACATCCTAATGTCTTTGTAAATACGAGGCAAATACCAGCTGAAAGGGGATTGTAAACACAGTGTTATCGGATGTCATCATCATTTCTGTGGTGGGGGAACGTTGAATAGAAAACAACATGGCAGCCGATTACACAGGTATACATTCTGAGTGACATTCATCAGTATTGTAAAGCAGGTGGGATATTGGAGAGTAGTTGACATAACTAAATCTTTAGAGGCAGCTGGAGGCCTGATACCCTGGAAGAGCTGGGAAGGTGCAAGACTGGCTAAGAGAAACTGCACACAGCAGCAGTACACAGTACCGTAGCTCCATGAATTTCTGCCCAATGAAGATAACGACAGTTTGTGGGTGTTATTATGATGATGATGGTGAAAAGGCTGCTGTTGGCTGATTGCACTAGAGATGAAATCCACCAATAGGATCGCAGTGTGGAAGCCCTGTACGTGTGCGAAGGGTCCATGTGGTGGGTGTAGTGCGAGTCAGAGTTTACCCTCTACAGGTGACACAGCACTGTTTCTGGATGGACCTGAGGGAGCAGCGGCCCAGCAGCTTCAACTTGTCACAGAACCGAGACGACATGCTGTTCTTCCTACACAGCAGACCTATACAACCAACACCAAGGACAGAACAGAACACGGATTTAGGTCAATCGCAATAAATAAAAGAATCCAGTGCAACTACAGTTTAGTACCTTGCTTAAGGGCACATCAAAACATTTTTCACCTAGCTGGCTTGGGGGTTTACACGAGCAACCTTTCAGTTACCAGCCTAGCGCTCTTAAAGGCTAGGCTACCTGCTGTACTGTATGTCAATCAACAGTATATACAGCTCTGGAAAAAATGAAGAGACCACTGCAAAATGATCCGTTTCTCTGGTTTGGGTAAAATTAACATTTTGTTTTATTCTATAAGATACTGACAGCATTTCTCCCAAATTCCAAGTAAAATATTGTAATTTAGAGCTTTTATTCGCAGAAAATGACAACTGGTCATAATAACAAAAAATATGCAGTGTTGTCAGACCTTGAATAATGCAAAGAAAAATAATAACATTTTTAAACAACACAATACTAATGTTTTAACTTAGGAAGAGCTCAGAAATCAATATTTGGTGGAATAACCCTGATTTTCAATCACAGCTTTCATGCGTCTTGGCATGCTCTAAACCCTGAGTGTTTGACGGTAATTAAGTTGTCTGTGGTTTTTCGTTCTCACTGATACTTTGTCACTATTATACTTTGTATGATTTATGTTACGGGTCTCATTACCATCCCCCCCTAGACTGCCGGGCCAAAGGGATTCCTAACAGTTAGTCTTACCTGTGTTAGTGGTACCTGTGTTAGTGGTACCTGTGTTAGTGGTACCTGTGTTAGTGGTACCTGTGATAGTGGTACCTGTGTTAGTCGTACCTATGTTTGTTGTACCTGTGTTAGTCTTACACTCCTGCAAGTTGCATGTCCTGATTGTGTCAGGCCTGTTGCTCTGGTCACAGAGACTGTTCTCCACAGAGCTAGAGTCCTCAACAGCACACGGCACCACGCGATGCTGCATCCCCCCGCCACAACTCACAGAGCACTGACATACACAGAAGAAAACAGATATTACTCACACACACTAATCCCCACTGACACACCGTACCATGCAATGCACACTCTGAACATGTAACAGGTGCATACTGTAAGTGTGTTCCCCTGTGCCATTACCTTCTCCCAGTCCTGCGGGTCCCAGTAGCTGCAGCGCTGCAGGTTGCAGGTCTCTGTGTCGTTTGGTCTCTGGGTGGCGCTACAGCGCTGCGGCTCGGGGCAGTACACCAGCCGCTCCCACAATCCACCACCACAACTACGAGAACACTGGGGATGAAAGGGGTTTATATTAACAATCATATTGTCATTCATATGAACCAAGCTAGTCAACATGTGATAATGTGTGTGTGTACCTGTCCCCAGGGGGAAGTTCTCCAGGGCTGGCAGGGTTGGGGATGACAGGACAGGGTGCTGGGGGGTCTGGAGGAAAGAGCTTGGCAGTGGAACGGTCTCAGTGGATGTCCCTTCTGCCCATCCACACACTGCACCTCACGCTGCCTCCTTCCCACCACCTCACATCGCTCTGGACACTACGGAGAGAGAGGGGAGAGAGAATGAGAGAGAGAGGGTGGGAGGAGAGAGAGAATGAGAGAGGGTGGGAGGGAGGAGAGAGAGAATGAGAGAGAGAGGGTGGGAGAGAGAGAGAATGAGAGAGAGAGGGTTGGAGGAGAGAGAGAATGAGAGAGGGTGGGAGGGAGGAGAGAGAGAATGAGAGAGAGGGTGGGAAAGAGAGAATGAGAGAGAGAGGGTGGGAGGAGAAAGAGAATGAGAGAGGGTGGGAGGGAGGAGAGAGAGAATGAGAGAGAGAGGGTGGGAGAGAGAGAGAGAATGAGAGAGAGAGGGTGGGAGAGAGAGAGAATGAGAGAGAGGGTGGGAAAGAGAGAATGAGAGAGAGAGGAGACAGAGAGAATGAGAGAGAGAATGAGAGAGAGAGAGAGAAAAACAGGGAGAGAGAATGCAAGAATGAGAGAATTAGAGAATTAGAGAATGAGAGAGAGAGAGACAGAGAGAGAGAGAGATGGTGCCCAAAAACTCAGGATACACTCCACATCCTGTCTCAGCCTTACTTTGGCACACCAGGCCACATTATTATTCACACCGGCACCAACAACCTACAAGAAGAGCAGGACAGCATAGGCAGCCTGGTCAACAGAGTAGCGGAGAGGGCCTTTGCCCAACCTCTGGATTACCAACCTCTGCCTGACCTGACCCTGAGCCTAATCCAACCCACAAATGCTGATGCGCTAGATACTCAAATAGTTGAAAGAAGGACAGTTTGATTGCTTCTTTAATCAGGACAACAGTTTTCAGCTGTGCTAACACAATTGCAAAAGGGTTTTTATAATGATCTATTAGCCTTTTAAACTGATAAACCTGGATTAGCTAACACAACGTGCCATTGGAACACAGGAGTGAAGGTTGCTGATGATGGGCCTCCGTACGCCTATGTAAATATTACATAAAAAGTCAGCCGTTTCCAGCTACAATAGTAATTCACAACATTAACAAATGTCTACACTGTGTTTATGATCAATTTGATGTTATTTTAATTCAAAAACAAGGAAATGTTTAAGTGACCCCAAACTTTTGAATGGAATTACACATTGGGGACTCCCTAGCTGCTGGATTTATCCATCCCACTTCCTCTCTCGCCGGCACAGGGTTCTTCTTCGTGGTGAAAAAGGACAAGACCCTGCGCCTGTGCATTGACTGCCGGGGACTCAGTGACATTATGGTTAAGAACCGTTACCCACTTACACTCATCTCCTCGGCCTTCGAGCCGCTCCAGGGGGCCACTGTGTTTTCCAAGCTGTATTTACGGAACGCCTACCACCTGGTGCAGATACGAGAGGGGGACGAGTGGAAGACTGCCTTCAACACATCCAGTGGCCACTATGAGTGTCTGGTCATGCCCTTTGGCCTCACAAACACCCCTGCTGTGTTCCAGGCTCTGGTAAATGATGTTCTCCGCGACATGTTGAACCGGTTCATCTTCGTGTACATTAATGACATTCTCGTCTTCTCCCACTCCCCTCAAGAACACGTGCTCAACGTCCAGCAGGTCTTTCAACTACTTCTGGAGAATCAGCTGTTTGTGAAGGCGGAGAAGTGCGAGTCGCGAATCGCTCCACCATCCCCTTTCTAGGTTATATCATCTCTGCTGGGAGTGTCTAGATGGATCCCAGGAAGGTGAGAGCAGTGATGGATTAGCCTCAGCCCACGTACAGGGTGCAGTTGCTATGTTTCCTAGGGTTCGCAAACTTCTTTCACCGCTTTATCTGGGGTTACAGCACCCTGGCTCCGTTCACGTGGTCCCCAGGTACTGACTGGGTGTTCTGGGACCTCAGACATTGCTTCACCACAACTCCCATCCTGGTTCTACGATGTGGGGAATCGTGAGCTTCTTGCGGTGAAGATGGAGCTGGAAACACTGGCTGGTGGGGACGGAACATTCTTTCATCATGTGGACTGATCACAAGAACCTGGAGTATCTCCGCACCACCAAGCGCCTCAACTCCAGGCAAGTCAGATGGACCCTGCTGTTCACACAGTTCAACTTCTCCCTCTCACACAACCCTGGATCCAAGATAGTCAATCCAGATGCACTGTCCCGCTGCTATACCCCCATGACTACTAACCTGGAACCCGAGATCATCCTTCCCACTTCATGCCTGTCGACGGCACTCAGCTGGGGAATCCGGAAGCAGGTCCGTGAGACAGTGTACCCAGCCGAACCCTGGGGGGGGGGGTTGATAACTGGAGGTTCGTTCCTGACACCGTCCGCGCCGCGGTCCTGGGGTGGGCCCACTCCTCCAGGCTTGCCTGCCACCCGGGCGCCCGTTGGATCATGGCCTTTGTATGACAGAGCATTTGGTGGCCTACTATGTTTCCTGACGTGTCCTCATTCGTCGCCGCTTGCATGGTGTGTGCACAGAAGAAGACTCCTCGGCAAGCTCCGGCTGGTCTCCAACCTCTGCCTGTCACTCACCGTCACGGGTCTCCCCTGTCTGATGGCAACCCTGCCATTCTGACTGTGGTGGATTTGTTTTCCAAAGCCGCCCACTTCATTCCTCTTCCCAAACGACCCAGTCCAACGGCCAGTTGGAGTGAGCCATCCAGGACCTTGAAACTACCCTGCACTGCCTGGTCTTCGCCAACCCCACCACAAACTTGTGTGGGTCTATCTCCCTTTGAGTGTTCCCTGGGGTATCAGTCCCCGCTTTCCCCTGAACAGGAAGAAGTTGACATACCTTCTGCCCGGATGTATGTCCACCTCTGTCTTTGTACCTGGAGGAGAGCCCGGTCGGCCCTCCTCAAGACCACCTCCAGGTATCAACGACAAGCGGAATGCCATCGGACTACGGCATCATCTCAGGCAGAAGGTATGGCTGTCCAACCGGGATCTGCCCTTCTGGGTGGAGTCTCGTAAAC
This sequence comes from Oncorhynchus masou masou, assembly GCF_036934945.1. NCBI lineage: Eukaryota > Metazoa > Chordata > Actinopteri > Salmoniformes > Salmonidae > Oncorhynchus > Oncorhynchus masou. The sequence continues at coordinate 18,062,611 of NC_088236.1, read as the reverse complement.
TGTCCCACGGTTTATCGGCCCTTTCCCATCTCCAAGATCATTAGCCCCTCTGCTGTCCGCCTTCTGTTGCCCCGTACCCTTCATATTCATCCTACATTCCATGTCTTTATAATTAAGCTTGTGTCTCACAGCCCTTCTTCTATTTCCAGGCCCACCCCTCCTCCCCTTGGTCATCCGGCATATACGAGACGCCTCCTGAGGGTTTGATCGTGGGGCAGGGGTTTTCAGTACCTGGATGACTGGGAGGGTTAATGCCAGAGGAGAGTTGCTGGGTCCCCACTAGAGACATCCTGGACACAGCCCTCATCGCCGACTTACACCGCCGTCAACCAGGTATGCGCCCAGGTAGGATGCCAGGTGGTGCCTCTAGATAGGGGGGTATACTGTCTCACCCTGATCTGTTTCACCTCTCTTTGTGATTGTCTCCACCCCCTTCCAGGTGTTGGCCATCTTCCCCATTATCCCCTGTGTATTTATACCTGTGTTCTCTGTTTGTCTATGGCCAGTTCATCTCCTGCTTTCCTCCAGTCTCTCTTTTCTCATCCTCCTGGTTTTTGACCCTTGCCTGTCCTGACCCTGTACCCACCCACCTGACCACTCTGCCTGACCCTGAGCCTGCCTGCCGTCCTGTACCTTTGCTTCACCTCTTTATTACCGACCTCTGCTTGACCCTGAGCCTGCTTGCCATCCTGTTCCTTTGCCTCTGTTGCTGTAATAAACATTGTTCCTTTGACACGGTCTGCATCTGGGTCTTACCTTGATTCCTGATATAAAAGCCAAATTGGATTTATTTCAAAACATCGCACGACCGATCATATTTACACCCTACACACCCTGATAGATAAACATGTCCACCAAAATAATACTAAAATGTATGCTTGCTTTATCGACTTCCAAAAAACATTTGATTCCATCTAGCATGCAGGACTGTTCAAAAAGGTTATTGAATGTGGTGTAGGAGGTAAAACATAAGACATAATTAAATAAATGTATACTGGCAATACGTGCAACATTGAAACTTTCAAGAAATAATCAAAATAACAGAAATATTTAACCAGGGGCGGGGCCTTTGACAGGGTTGCAATCTGAGCCCTGCACTCTTCAATATTCACATCAACCAATTGGCTACTATTCTAGAAAAATCTTCAGCCCCTGGTGTTAGTCTCCACAATTCAGAGGTTAAATGCCTGCTCTTCACAGATTACCTGTGCCTGCTGTTCACCCACAGCACATGGCCTACAGCAGAGCCTGGACCTGCTAGAGCAGTACTGCTAGACCTGGGCCCTGGCAGTAAACCCCAAAAAGATTAAAATAATGATTTTTCCAGAAGATCCAGATCTCGGGGAAGTAGACCAAAGTTCTCAATTTGTACAAAATATATAGAGTACTGCACACACTACAATAACTTAGGTTTAAAAGTAAACTCAACTGGACACCTTAATGAGGCAGTGAATGAACTGAGAAAGAAAGCGCACAGGGCATTCTACGCCATTAAAAAATAATAATAATTGAAATACCTAATACAATTTGGCTAAAACTAATTGAATGTGTCATTGAAACAATTGCACTTAATGGCCTAATTGAATGTGTCATTGAAACAATTGCACTTAATGGCAGCGAGGTGTGGGGTCCACTTGCAAACAAGATTTCACCCAATGGGACGAACATCCAATTGAAACCCTGCATGCAAGTTCTGTATGATTCTCCTATTTGTCCAGAGGAAAACTACAAACAATCCATGCAGGGCAGAATTAGGCAAATATCCACTAATAATAAAAACTCAAAGAGCAATTCAGTTTTGGAAACATCTAAAATACAATAACCCCCACTCATATCATCACCAAGCCCTGCAATGCCAAGAGCGGAGCAAAGAAAAGAGTCCCCTCATCCAGCAGGTCCTGGGGCTGTGTTCACAGACCTGGTCCACTAACACACTGAAGCCTCAGGACCAGAACATCCAATCAATCAGAATAAACCAAGTTACAACACTGTCAAAACAAAACATAAGCACAAGCACAAACTAAAATACAGTGCTATCTGGCCCTAAATCGACAGTACACCGTGGCAAACTATTTGACCATGGTTACTGATAAACATCTTGTGGGTTGGCAGCGTGTGAGTTGGCAGATGTGGGTTGGCAGCGCACTACATTGCTGCCTGCCATAAGATGAGGGACAGTGTCTGACAGACCAACCAACCTGTACTATGCTTATTGTTATGGTTCAATGTTGAATAAAGGTTAAATAAATCAATTAAAAATAAATGTATGGTTATTTTGACCCTTGATTATTGTTGATACTGTTGTCCCATTGATAATATGGATTATTATTATTTTAATTATGTTAATATTGTAAATCTCCAAAGTAAGCTTTGGCAATATGTACATTGTAACGTTATGCCAATAAAGCAAATTGAATTGAATTGAGAGAGAGAGAGAGAAAGGTATAGTATAATCAGCTCACCATAAGTGATGTGTTGCTGTCTTGCGTAGTTTACCCAGGATACTGACCTTGCTCCAGTTGCCACTCAGCCAGGTGGCACAGGGGCGCAGGTGGCAGGTGCGAGCTGGTACCGGTCTCTCCAGGTTGGCACAGTCCGATTCCTGCTGGGAGCTACACAGCACTGGCCTCCACACTGCCCCTAGGCCACATGACGTGGAACACTGACACAGACAACAGGTGAGAAGAGAGAGAGGAAGACGGAACATCAGTAACAGGGTCAAGGGAGATTTGGTTTATTTTATTTTATTCTGATGTAAAACCCTCGTTCATCAAAAGGAGGTATGTTGTAAGTAAGTATAGACGTGTGTCTTCTCCATGACTATACACCGCTATAAGAGGGTTCATTCTTACATTTGGGATTCTAATAAACAAAAGGCATTGTATCTTTATAGGGTCATCATCACTAAGCTCATCAACAGAGGGTTACAGTTCCTGTACTCACCTCGCTCCAGTTGCCCACCACCCAGAACACATCCATGCTGATTGGCTCCTGGGCGTTCAGGGACCCATAGTCATTGGTGAAGGTCACTACGGTACTTTCTGGTTTCTGCTTCTGACCTTTGCCTTTTGAACAAAGGGAGGGGCCTTTAAAACATGAGGCAGGCTTCTTAGCCAGTGGGCCTGGCTTTTTAGAACGGGGGGCAGAGCTGCCATTCTCTGGGATCTCATTGGGCTTCTTCAGCTTAATGATCCTCGCAGTGGGGTGGGGGGCATCTGTTGATGGGCTAGTAGAGTAGGGGGCATCTGTTGATGGGCTAGTAGAGTAGGGGGCATCTGTTGATGGGCTAGTAGAGTAGGGGGCATCTCTAGTGTGGAAAGTGCCTTCTGTTGTGGGGTACAGTGCTTGTTTACTGTGGTAAGGGACTTTGGGTGTACTCCTCACCCCTGCTGTGTGTGCCAGGGGTGTAGGGGTGGTGTGGGGCACTGTGGTTGCCCGTTGGGTGGAAGGGGTGGTTTTGGGGCGAGTGAGGGGGTAGTGGCGGGTGGTCACGGGCCAGCGTCCAGTGCTGGTTTGTGAGGCTGAGGGGGAGGTAGTGCGAAGTACTCTGGTTGTGAGTGGGGTTGTATGTGATGTTGTTTGGACACTTGTGTGCAGTGTAATTGTAGGGTGTAACCTGGTGGTGGTCATGGTGGCTGGTGATTGTTTGGGAGTCCTGAGTGAGGTTGCTGTGGTAAAAATGTCAAAATCTATATGCCCCTCCTTCCCTGTTGTCATGACGTCCTCCACTACATAGTCATACCCCGGGGTGTACCTCACCCCCGAGTCTGGAAACACAAAACCAGATGTACTCCCCTCCTCCTTTATTTCTTCTTCCTCTTTTTCTCTCATGTCCCTCTCTCTGTTCTCCTCTTCAGTAGGACTGGTCGTAATAAAAAAAACTTTCTTATCCTCTACACTCCCATTCTTCTCCTCTATCAGGTTCAACTCATAGGCATCTACGTTGATGATGTCAGAAGCTGTGGAGGATGGTGGAAGGAGCCTGGTGGGAGAGGTGGTGATGGGAGTTGTAGTTCTCTCAGTCACAGTGATGGTTCTGGGTGTAGCGGTGGGGCTGGTGCTTCTGGGACCCCAGGCGAGTGTAACCGGCTGCCTGGTGGGGTGTCTCTTGGGCGGGTAGACACGGCGGTATTTAGGGGGTGGTCCCGGACGTCGTCGGAGGCCTGCGCTTGGGCAGCTCAGCAGGGCACATAGAGACTTGGAGCGAGGCATGGTTTCTATGTCACACTTTTGTTTGGGTGCGGTCAGGCAGGTGACCGCCCGGGAGCGCACACTACCACCACATGACACTGGGCACTGAGAGGGAGAAAGATTAAATAGGTTATTAACACAACAAGGAGAGAGAGAGAGAGAGAGACAGAGCAAGAGAGAGAGGTTTACAAAACAGTCAGGATAGGGAAGCTAGAGAGGAGAATGGATAGAGGCATGGACAGAAACACAGGAAGAGACAGGGTGTGAGAGATGAAGAGAATAGAACTGTACCGGGCTCCAGCTGCCCACGGCCCAGTTGGGTCCACAGGGCAGGTCTCTGTTGCAGGGCACCACAGGTTTGGGTTTGAGCAGCTGTTTACAGTCCCCAGGGTGGAGGACTCTCTCCTCCCCTGCCACCGTGCGAACACACATCACTGTGCGCTTCCTCACCCCTCCTGAACCACAGGTGGCAGAGCACAGCTGCCAGCCCCCCACCCACCACCTACCCAGTGGGAGAGGGAACCGAGTGTGAGAGGGAACAGAGTGTGAGAGGGAACCGAGTGTGAGAGGGAACAGAGTGTGAGAGGGAACAGAGTGTGAGAAGGAACAGAGTCCTGAACAAATGTGTATTCTGCACATATTATTTTCAGAAGCAAATCAGGCTAAAAACAACCGTACTAAAAGTTAGAACAGACAGTAATAACACCAGATACAGCAGTAATGTAGTACTACAGTAGAAATAAGACAGGTGTTATAGAGTGGTTGTCTTAGTAATGGGGACACTATGAAACCTGACGGGACAGTCCATGTTCTTGCACTTGCGGTGTCTGTCCTCCGGGCGGCTCTGTGGGTCACACAGAGACTCATCTACCACACCCACCTCCAGCTCAAAACACCTGACAGGCTGCTGCTGCTCACCTGGATGGCACAGAACACAGGGAATGTTTCTGCCTGAATAATCACACTGTAGGCTACAACTCTCAATACTGCTTAACTCTCTGAATTGAAATGCAATCATCATCCATATTGTCACGACTTCCGCCGAAGTTGGCTCTCCTGCCCGTTCGGGCGTTGCTCGGCGGTCGTCGTCACCGTCCTATTAGCCACTACTGATCCCTTTCTCGTGTATCTGTTGGTTTTGTCTAATTGGTTTCATCTGTGTGTTGTTTAGTTAATTAGTGTCTGTATTTAATGTAGGTTGTCCCGCCCTTGTTTTGTGCAGGATTGTTTATTTTGTCATTCGTTTTGTCTGTCGGTGTTTTGTGTTTCTTATTCTCCGGTTAGTCTTTATCCTGTGTTGGATAATTTCACCCTGTGTGTATTTGGGTTGACCGTTGTTTATTTTGTTCACCGGAGAATAAACTTTATATCGCTATCTGCTCTCTGCGCCTGATTCCACCCACCTTGATTAGACGTGACACATATCATCAGAATCCAAAATCGACAACTCTTAATATCTGACAAGTTAACACAATCTACAACTCTTAATATCTGACAAGTTAACACAATCTACAACTCTTAATATCTGACAAGTTAACACAATATACAACTCTTAATATCTGACAAGTTAACACAATATACAACTCTTAATATCTGACAAGTTAACACAATCCACAACTCTTAATATCTGACAAGTTAACACAATCCACAACTCTTAATATCTGACAAGTTAACACAATATACAACTCTTAATATCTGACAAGTTAACACAATCCACAACTCTTAATATCTGACAAGTTAACACAATCCACAACTCTTAATATCTGACAAGTTAACACACGGAGTACAAATACTCTACACACGGAGTATGGCCGTCCGACCAAAGCTGAATATGAATTTAAGAGCTTAAGGGTAAAGCATATCATTAGTTGTTTAAAAGACAACCACTCACCTAACCCACATGTGGTGCTGCAGTCTGTCCAGGCCCCATGCCTCCACCTGTACTCCGACTTGATTACCTCATTTCCTGTCTGGCGGCTCTTCTTGATGGTGTACTCGTACTTTATACCTGGGTTCTTCTCCTGGTACAGCAACTGAACAACAGGACACACACCCAGCTGTTAGTGTGTGTGTATGACATCTGAATCGTCATCTGGCTGGTCAATATCTAGCTGGGTGTTTTCCTGTGTTGGGTGTGTATAGTGTATATGGATTATGTGTGTAATTAGATTATGACTGGTTATTTGGTGTCTATAGTGTATATGGTGTGTGTAATTAGATTATGACTGGTTGTTTGGTGTGTGTAGTTTATATGGTGTGTGTAATTCGATTTTGACTGGTTATTTGGTGGGTATAGTTTAAATGGTGTGTGTAATTAGATTTTGACTGGTTATTTGGTGGGTATAGTTTAAATGGTGTGCGTAATTCGATTTTGACTGGATATTTGGTGGGTATAGTTTAAATGGTGTGTGTAATTAGATTTTGACTGGTTATTTGGTGGATATAGTTTAAATGGTGTGTGTAATTAGATTTTGACTAGTTATTTGGTGGGTATAGTTTAAATGGTGTGTGTAATTAGATTTTGACTGGTTATTTGGTGGATATAGTTTAAATGGTGTGTGTACCTGGATCATGACTGGTTGTTTGGTGGGTCCAGAGGAAGTAAGGTTCTCCAGGTTCCCACTGCGTTCATAGTAGAAGGTGGCTCCGCCTGCCTTGTACTCCCCGTTCCATTGGATGATGTACTGGCCATTCAGGAAGTACTCCTCTGACATCTGACCCCGCAGAGCCAGGAAGTTCCCCGCCTCCTCCACTTCCTGGACAACAATGTCACGAGCCCCCTCTGGGATCACTCCCACGTCCACGTAACCTGGGACAGGAGGATGGAGGAAAAGGGGAATCGGCTGTGTTAGTGCTGGGCTGGAACAAAAGCCTGCAAACCCATGGGTCCCTGGGACCGAAAAACAGAAAGTATTCTTACTCCTTGACTTATTCCACATTTTGTTGTGTGTACAGTCTGAATTCAAAATGTATTAAATGGATTATTCTTCCCACCCATCTACACACAATACCCCATAATGACAAAGTGAAAACATGTCTTTTTGAAAATGAAATACAGAAATATCTAATTTCCATTCAGTAAGTATTTACAATAGATGTTAAAATCACATTTGGTAGCAATTACAGCTGGAAGTATTTCTGGGTAAAAGTCTCTAAAAGCTTTGCACACCTGGATTGCACACTATTTGCAAATATATACATTTTTTACATTCTTCAAGATCTGTCAAGTTGGTTGTTGATCATTTGCAGATAGTCACTTGCAAGTCTTGCCATAGACTATCAAGCTGATTTAAGTTAAAACTGTAACTAGGCCACTCAGAAACATTCAATATCGTCATGGTAAGCAACTTCTGTTTTAGGTTATTGTCCTGCTGAAAGGGGAATTTGTCTCCCAGTGTCTTTTGGAAAGCAGACCGAACCCGTTTTTACTCTAGGATTTTTCCTGTGCTTAGCTCTATTCCGACCCTGTCAAGCCGCACCAATGTGTCGGAGGAAACACTGTACAGCTGACGTCAGGGGTCAGCTTGCAGGCACCCAGACCGCCACAAGGAGTCGCTAGAGCACAATGGGAAATCCAGGCCAGCCAAACCCTCCCCTAACCCGGACAATGCTGGGCCAATTGTGCGCCGCCCCATGGGTCTCCCGGTCACTTGTAATGTAACTTGTTAAGCAAATTTTCACTCCTGAACTTGTTTAGGCTTCACATAACAAATGGTATGAAATCTTATTGACTGAAGACATTTTAGATTGTCATTGTTAATTAAACAATTTGCAAAACCTTGAAAAACATAATTCCACTTAGAAATGATTGGATATTAGGTGTAGGCCAATGACAAAAAAAATCTAAATTTAATCAATATAAAATTCAGGCTGTAACACACTGAAATGTGGAAAAAGTCAAGGGGTGGTAATACATTCTGAAGGCATGTAATCATAAACCTACTCCTGAAATTGTAGCAATGCTAGAAGCAATGAAATGCAAGCAAAGGCATGATGAAGACACTATAAAACAATCAAAACATATTTCATGGTTGCAGGCCGCAACGTGGGAGAGGCCAGAGCACACAGAGAGGCCACCATGGCAGCCAGACTCTCTGTGATGTTTAATAGAGGGTGTGTGTCTGTTAGGTGACGGGGTGGGCTAACCCTGTCTCTGTGTGGGGAGGCACTGCTCTGGCCGTGCCTCAGTTTTTTAATAGTGTGTGGATGGGTGTGGGAGGTGTTGTTGTGTGTCTGTTTGTGAGGGTAAGAGAAGGGGCAGCATCGCTTTGGATCTCAGCTCTGCCCTTTGAAGATTCATATAGCTGAGCCGGCCGGTGTCTGGAAATGGGCGGACACACACACACACACACACACACACACACACACACACACACACACACACACACACACACACACACACACACACACACACACACACACACACACACGCACGCACACTCACACACACACACACACACACACACACACACACACACACACACACACACACACACACACACACACACACACACACACACACACACACACACACACACACACACACACTTCTGATAGGATTGGATAGCTAGCAGTGGTAACTTACCCCCTGATTGGCTAGGTGGTATTGTGTGCCATACTGCTTATATCTGATGCCTGATGCCTCCTTTCATCGACACTATAATTGTCTGGGGGTAGAGTCTATAACTGTCTGGGGTAGAGTCTAGAACTGTCTGGGGTAGAGTCTAGAACTGTCTGGGGGTAGAGTCTAGAACTGTCTGGGGTAGAGTCTAGAACTGTCTGGGGTAGAGTCTAGAACTGTCTGGGGTAGAGTCTAGAACTGTCTGGGGTAGAGTCTAGAACTGTCTGGGGGTAGAGTCTAGAACTGTCTGGGGGTAGAGTCTAGAACTTTGGGGGTAGAGTCCAGAACTGTCTGTGGTAGAGTCTAGAACTGTCTGGGGTAGAGTCTATAACTGTCTGGGGCAGAGTCTAGAACTGTCTGGGGGTAGAGTCTAGAACTGTCTGGGGTAGAGTCTCGAACTCTCTGGGGTAGAGTCTAGAACTGTCTGAGGGTAGAGTCTAGAACTGTCTGGGGCAGCGTCTAGAACTGTCTGGGGTAGAGTCTAGAACTGTCTGAGGGTAGAGTCTAGAACTGTCTGGGGTAGAGTCTAGAACTGTCTGGGGGTAGAGTCTAGAACTGGCTGGGGTAGAGTCTAGAACTCTCTGGGGTAGAGTCTAGAACTGTCTGGGGGTAGAGTCTAGAACTGTCTGGGGTAGAGTCTAGAACTGTCTGGGACTAGAGTCTAGAACTGTCTGAGGGTAGAGTCTATAACTGTCTGGGGTAGAGTCTAGAACTGTCTGGGGTAGAGTCTAGAACTGTCTGGGGGTAGAGTCTAGAACTGGCTGGGGTACAGTCTCGAACTCTCTGGGGTAGAGTCTAGAACTGTCTGAGGGTAGAGTCTAGAACTGTCTGACGGTAGAGTCTAGAACTGTCTGGGGTAGAGTCTAGAACTGTCTGGGGTAGAGTCTAGAACTGTCTGGGGGTAGAGTCTAGAACTGGCTGGGGTACAGTCTCAAACTCTCTGGGGTAGAGTCTAGAACTGTCTGAGGGTAGAGTCTAGAACTGTCTGACGGTAGAGTCTAGAACTGTCTGGGGGTAGAGTCTAGAACTTTGGGGGTAGAGTCCAGAACTGTCTGTGGTAGAGTCTAGAACTGTCTAGGGTAGAGTCTATAACTGTCTGGGGTAGAGTCTAGAACTGTCTGGGGTAGAGTCTAGAACTGTTTGAGGGTAGAGTCTATAACTGTCTGGGGTAGAGTCTAGAACTGTCTGGGACTAGAGTCTAGAACTGTCTGAGGGTAGAGTCTATAACTGTCTGGGGTAGAGTCTAGAACTGTCTGGGGTAGAGTCTAGAACTGTCTGGGGGTAGAGTCTAGAACTGGCTGGGGTACAGTCTCGAACTCTCTGGGGTAGAGTCTAGAACTGTCTGAGGGTAGAGTCTAGAACTGTCTGACGGTAGAGTCTAGAACTGTCTGGGGTAGAGTCTAGAACTGTCTGACGGTAGAGTCTAGAACTGTCTGGGGTAGAGTCTAGAACTGTCTGGGGTAGAGTCTAGAACTGTCTGGGGGTAGAGTCTAGAACTGGCTGGGGTACAGTCTCGAACTCTCTGGGGTAGAGTCTAGAACTGTCTGAGGGTAGAGTCTAGAACTGTCTGACGGTAGAGTCTAGAACTGTCTGGGGTAGAGTCTAGAACTGTCTGGGGTAGAGTCTAGAACTGTCTGGGGGTAGAGTCTAGAACTGTCTGGGGGTAGAGTCTAGAACTTTGGGGGTAGAGTCCAGAACTGTCTGTGGTAGAGTCTAGAACTGTCTAGGGTAGAGTCTATAACTGTCTGGGGTAGAGTCTAGAACTGTCTGGGGTAGAGTCTAGAACTGTTTAGTGGTAGAGTCTAGGGGCTAGAACTGTCTGGGGTAGGGTCTAGAGGATATAACTGTCTGGAGGTAGGGTCTATGGGCTATAACTGTCTGGAGGTAGGGTCTAGAGGATATAACTGTCTGGAGGTAGGGTCTATGGGCTATAACTCTCTGGGTTAGAGTCTATGGAATAGAATAGTCTGGGGGTAGGGTCTAGGGGCTAGACTTGTCTGGAGGTAGGGTCTAGGGGCTATAACTGTCTAGGGTAGAGTCTAGGGGCTAGAATGGTATGGGGGTAGGGTCTAGGGGCTGTAACTGTCTGGGGGTAGAGTCTAGGGGCTATAACTGTCTGGGGGGTAGGGTCTAGGGGCTATAACTGTCTGGGAGTAGGACCTAGGGGCTAGAACTGTCTGGGGTAGGTTCTAGGGTCTATAATGGTATGGGGGTAGGGTCTAGGGACTAGAATTGTCTGGGGTAAAGTCTAGGGGCTATAACTCTCTGGAGTAGGGTCTTGGGACTAGAATTGTCTGGGGTAGGGTCTAGGGGCTATAACTGTCTGGGGGTAGGGCCTAGGGGCTATAACTGTCTGGGGGTAGGGTCTAGGGGCTATAACAGTCTGGGGTAGTGTCTATGGGCTATACCTGTTTGGGGGTAGGGTCTAGGGGCTATAACAGTCTGGGGTAGGGTCAATGGGCTATAACTGTTTGGGGGTAGGGTTTAGGGGCTATAACTATGTTGGGATAAGGTCTAGGGGCTATAACAGTCTGGGGTAGGGTCTAGGGTCTAGAATGGTCTGGGGTAGGGTCTAGGGGCTATAAATGGTCTGGGGTAGGGTCTAGGGGCTATAACTGTTTGGTGGTATGGTCAGGGGCTATAACTGTTTGGGGGTAGGGTCTAGGGTCTAGAATGGTCTGGGGGTAGGGTCTCGGGGCCATTTAAATGTCTGGTGTTAATCTGTCTGGGTGTATAACTGTCTGGTTTAGGGGGTCTATAACTGTTTGGTCTAGGTATGGTCTAGGGGCTATAACTGTTTGGGGTAGGATAGGGTCTAAAATGGGGGGCTAGGGTCTAAAAATGGTCTGTCTGGGGGTCTGGGGCTAGGGTCTAGGGGCAATAACTGTCTGGTAGTAGGGTCTAGGGGCAATAACTGTCTGGAGGTAGGATCTAAGGGTCAGTTGGGGTTTGGGCCCTCCAAAGTGATGATTGGAGTTATATCCCAGATTTGAATGCAACAACAATGTGATATGTGAGGAAGAGCTGCTTGGAGATTTATAGTAAACTTCAGTACTTTCTTGTTTTGTACTTTGACAACTGCTGATGTAAAAAGGTCTCTCTCTCTCTCTGGCTGTGAGGTCGCTGAGTTCACTAGTGAGTCATTCTTGCAAAAACACAGTTGTACTGGAGTCTGACAGGAAGATATAGCAAAGACAGCAAGACATGTAGCTGTGTACACACACACACACGCACACACACACACACACACACACACACACACACACACACACACACACACACACACACACACACACACACACACACACACACACACACACACACACACACACACACACACACACACACACACACACACACACACACACACACACATTAACACAACAAATATGCGGTCTGCAGCCAAAGACAGCAGGACAAATAGCTGTATACTCCCATATAGAGTGATGCCATGACAACAACATGGGAACAACACAATTACATAATCCTTTAGCCAGTGAGATAAAACATTGTGGGAGATGTTTTGGGGGTTCTGGGAGGAGATGAGACTATAGGAAGATATTTATGGAGGGGAGAGGAGACTCACCGAAGCCATCCCCACCATCAAAAGTCATCTGGACAGTCTCACAGGATGAACCATCGCCCAGACACACTCCACACTGATCCTCTAAAGCATTAGAGTCTATACCATAGTCACAGCCCACCTCCTACAGACACAACACACAGGTCAAAATTAATTTACACAAACACACACACTCAAATAGAGTCACAGGGCACCCCCATAACGAACATAAGGTAAATATACAAGATAATCAGATCAGAGACACACAGAGATACACAGAGACACACAGAAACACACAGAGATACACAGAGACACACAGAGATAGACAGAGACACGAAGAGATAGACAGAGACACACAGAGATACACAGAGACACACAGAGACACACAGAGATACACAGAGACACACAGAGATACACAGAGACACACAGAGACACACAGAGACACACAGAGATACACAGAGACATACAGAGATACACAGAGACACACAGAGATACACAGAGACACACAAAGATACACAGAGACACAGATAGACAGAGATAGACAGAGGAGAAAACAAACAGATTCCCTCTCTATATCTTCAGGCAGAGCTTATATCTTAGATTCATCTTAGGCCACATGCTCTCTCCTCGCAGAGACATGACTAATACTGACTTTCCGCCTGCCTCCCTCCCTCCCTCCCCCTTCTCTCTCTCTCTCTCTCTCTCTACCTCCCTCCCCCCTCCCTTCTCTCTCTCTCTCTCTCTCTCTCTCTACCTCCCTCCCTCCTCTCTCTCTCTCTCTCTCTCTCTCTCTCTCTCTCACTCTCTCTACTCCCCTCCCCTGCCCTCCCCTCTCTCTACCTCCCTCCCTCCCCAATTCACTTTCTCTCTACCTCCCTCTCTCTCTCTCTACCTCACTCCCTCCACCTCTCTCTCTCTCTCTCTTTCTACCTCCCTCCCTCCCCCTCATCTCTCTCTCTCTACCTCTCTCTCTCTACCTTCCTCCCTCCCCCTCCACTCCCTCCCCCTCCTCTCCCTCTCTCTCCCTCTCTTTCTCTCTCTATACCTACCTACCTCCCTCCCTCCCCCTTCTCTCTCTCTCTACCCCCCCTCCCCTCTCTCTACCCCCCCTCTCTCTCTCTCTCTCTTTCTCACTCACTACCCCTCCCTCCCTCCCCCTCCTCTATCTCTCTCTACCTCCCCCTCTCTCCCTCCCTCCCCTCCCCCTCTCTCTCTCTCTACCTACCTCCCTCCCCCTCCTCTCTCTCAATCTCACTTTCTACCTCCCTCCCCCTCCCCCTCCTCTCTCTCTCTCTCTCTCTACCCCCCCCTCTCTCTCTTTCTGTCTCTCTACCTCCCTCCCTGCCCCTCCTCTCTCTCTCTCTCTACCTCCCTCCCTCCCCCTCCTCTCTCTCTACCTCCCCCTCCCTCTCTCTCTCTCTCTACCTCCCTCCCTCCCTCCCCCTTCTCTCTCTCTACCCCCTCCTCTCTCTCTCTCTCTCTCTCTCTCTACCTAATTCCCTCCCTCCCCTTCTCTCTCTATCTACCCCCTCCTCTCTCTCTCTCTACCTCCCTCCCTCCCCCTCCTCTCTCTCTCTATACCTCTCTCCCTCCCCCTCCTCTCTCTCTCTCTCTCTCTCTCTCTCTCTACCTCCCCCCTCCCCCTCCTCTCTCTACCTCCCTCCCTCCCCCTCCTCTCTCTCTCTACCTCCCTCCCTCCCCCTCCACCCTCCCTCCCTCCCTCACACCCCCTCCTGTCTCTCTCTCTCTCTCTACCTCCCTCCTCCCCCCCTCCACCCTCCCTCGCTCCCTCCCTCCCACCCCCCCTCTCTCTCTCTCTCTCTCTCTCTCTCTCTCTCTCTCTCTCTCTCTCTCTCTCTCTCTCCTCTCTACCTCCCTCCACCCCCCTCCCTCCCCCCCTCTCTCTCTCTCTACCTCCCACCCTCCCCCTCCACCCTCCCTCGCTCCCTCCCTCCCACCCCCTCCTCTCTCTCTCTCTCTCTCTCTCTCTACCTCCCTCCCTCCCTCCACCCTCCCTCCCTCCCCCTCTCTCTCTCTCTACCTTGCACACTCCATTGACACAGATGCTTCTGGAGTTGTTGTTCATGAAGCAGGGAGTTCCGTCTGTCACAGCATCCAGCATTTTCTCAGAGAAATGTTCACGCACTGGACGACAGTGAAGCTCGCACGGACTCGCTGGGAACCCAGGGAAGAGATGGAACCAGAGATGAAGGGGGATGAGAGTGGGAGAGGGTCAATAAACTAGGGGACACCAGTACAAATATTGAAAAGTGTAATTTCCTATAGAGTTTTGGAGAAGTATAAGAAATGTATATATGTGTATGTATGTGCTGCCCCCTTCTGCTAGAGATATATAACCACACCTCTTGGAATGATGAGGCGTGTGCATGTATGTGGAACTAAACCAAGACCTCTACACCAGGCGGTGTCAGAGGAAGGCCCTGAAAATTATCAAAGACAGCCAGCCACCCCAGTAATAGAATGTTATCTCTACTACCGCATGACAAGTGGTACCGGAGTGCCAAGTCTAGGACAAAAAGTATTCTCAACAGTTTTTACCCCCAAGCCTTAAGACCCCCCCCCCACAACCCCTCTTTTATGCTGCTGCTACTCTGTTTATCTTATATGCATAGTCACTTTAACTATACATTCATGTACATACTACCTCAATTGGCCCGACCAACCAGTGCTCCTGCACATTGGCTTACCGGGCTATCTGCATTGTGTCCCACCACTCGCCAACCCCTCTTTTATGCTACTGCTACTCTCTGTTCATCATATATGCATAGTCACTTTTACATATCTACATGTACATACTACCTCAATCAGCCTGACTAACCAGTGTCTGTATAGAGCCTTGCTACTATTATTTTCAAATGTCTTTTTACTGTTGTTTTATTTCTCTACCTACACACACACACACACACACACACACACACACACACACACACACACACACACACACACACACACACACACATAACCTTTTTTTTCCTCACCATTGGTTAGAGCCTGTAAGTAAGCATTTCACTGTAAGGTCTACTACACCTGTTGTATTCGGCGCACGTGACAAATAAACGTTGATTTGATTTGAATCAATGGAATGGCATCGATCACATCAAACACATGGTTTCCATGGTTTCCATGGTGTTTGAAACCATTCCATTCACTCCATTTCAGCCATTATCATGAGCCGTCCTCCCCTCGGCAGCCTCCTGTGCCGTCTCGGTGTGTTCACTGTGGTATGTGTGTGTATGTGTGGATTTGTGTGTGTGTGATTTTGGCTCTTACATGGGCTGGCCACAGGAACCCATTCGTACAGTTCGTTCTGGTAGGGTACCGTGTCAAATTCACTACACAGCATCTCTCTGAAGGTAGGTTTGGCCTTTTGACATGGTTTGGTGTTACAGATACGGTAACGCCTCCTCTCGCCAGTACAGTACCTCCCTCCAAACTCTGGTCTGGAGGAAACAAAGGACCATACATTTCACTCAAAGATGGAACAAGGGGAGGTGAAAGAAGGCGAGGAGAGGGAGAGACAGATGTGGGGTCAGTTCTTACTTGGGGTGGTTACACTCCCTGTCAGCAGACTGCACCCCGGCTCCACAGGTCCTGGAACAGTGTGACCAGCTACTCCACTGTCCCCAGTTCCCATTCACTGTCTCTGGTAGCTTCCCTACGATCACACACTCCCCCGAGATACACCACTGACAGAGAGAACACACACACGGACACACACATGAGTGAGAACATACTACACATCATCGCAAAGTTGCCAGTGAAACAGTGCACCACAACACCACAAACACACGTACACAAACACAGCCCCAACCTACCTTCTCAGGGCCACAGCGAGTACCATCTATGGGGGAGTCCAGTTTAGAGCGACATGACCCATTCACTGAACACCACAGGATCTGGCACACATTCTAGGAGGAAACAAACCCAGGCCAAGTAAGTGTCCATCCAGATTTGTTGTTGTGGTGTGTGTGTGCGTGTGTGTTGGTGCGCGTACCTGCGTGTGCATGAGCACGCATATGTGTAAGTGGCAGGTAGCTTAGCGCTTACAGCGCTTGGCCAGTAAGCAAATAGTTGCTGGTTTAAATACCCAAGGTGACGAATCTGCCAATGTGCCCTTGAGCAAGGCACTTAACCATAATTTGATCCAGGGTGCTGTACTCATATGGCTGACCCTGTAAAACAACACATCTCTGCACATATCTGGTGTATGTGACAACATATTTTATTTCTATGCTTTACTCACATTGATCTCGTGACAGTAGGTGGCATTGGGGCCGTACTGGAGTTGGCATTGGTGCTGTGTGGTGTAGCGAATCCCGAGACGGGCCAGTGGGGTGGTCAGATCCTTCTTTGAGGGACGGTCGTCCAGACAGAAGCCCCAACCACGGCTAGGGGGAGAGATATTCACCTCATTCATGTTAGCATCAAACAACGACACGGAAGAGAGAGAGAGCGAGAGTGAGGGAGAAAGAGAGCGAGAGAGAATGAGCGACAGGGAGAGAAAGAGAAAGAGAGAGAAACAGAAACAGAGAGAGAGAGAGAGAGAGAGAGAGAGAGAGACTCACTCTAGGAAGCGTGTGATGTAGTCTTTGGAACAGGATGACCAGGTAAGGGGGGAGGTGTCATACATCAGCTGTCTGGACATGATGAAGGGGTGTCTGCCCTCCATCTCACAGTCGTTTCCCTGGCCATCGTGGTGGATCCCAAAGCTGAGGAAAACAAAGATGAGATGGTCCTTTTGGATTTCATCTATTAAGTAGAAATTGGTAACACACACACAGCTACAAACCTGTGTCCCAGCTCGTGTGCGATGGTGAAGGCTACAGGTAGTCCTGAGTCTTCGTTGATGTTACAGCTACGGTGAGGCTGGCACATCCCAGACAGGTGGGACAGACCAAGGGTCTCACATGGCCGATTCAGCCCTGCACAAATGTCCTTCCTGGTGGTAACACACACACACGCACACACACACACACACACACACCCGCACGCACGCACGCACGCACGCACACACACGCACACACACACACACACACACACACACACACACACACACACACACACACACACACACACAAAGGGACCTCAGCATCATCATATACACAATCCACAGTGGTTAAGTGTAGGGATGTGGGTGTTCGGGAGTGTGTATGGCTGCGTTCTTGCCTGGTGACCAGCACAGCCACGTCATGATGAGCAGGATGTCTGTCACTCTGTGGGTTGAGGTTCTTCTGCCAGGCACAGAAACTGGCCAGACTGGTGTCTGCATGGTGGACGATCTTCAGCCCTTTCTGCAGTAGACACCATGAACATTTCCATCACAGAGGCACAGATAAAGGCAACGGAACACATGGTCTGGAGGCCTGGATGTTACCGTTGTTTGATATTGTGCACTACTTTTATATGAGTTCTGACAATGCTACAAGTATGGAGAGTCTGTATTACTACCCCAGTGGTTGAAACTTAATATTCATACAGGGCTCATTTCTATTTCTGGTGCTCCCGTACTCTTTAGTCCGTCTGACCTTTTCAAGTTGGGAAGAACACCAGTGCTACTAATGAAAAAGTAAATTAAGAGCCTGATCACAGTGTCTGTGTCAACGTGTTGATTACCTCCTCTCCCTGCAGGAGGATCAGACGCACCAGGATGATGTGGATGGCATTCCCTATACTGGCATCATGGAAGATCCCTGCCACCTGACACACACACACACACACGCACGTGCACGCGCACACACACACGCGCACGCGCACACACACACACGCACGCACACACACACACACACACACACACACACGCGCACGCACACATACACGCACACGCACACGCACACACACACGGGCACGCGCACACACACACACACACACACACACACACACACACACACACACACACACACACACACGCGCGCACGCACACACACACACACACACACACACGCACGCGCACACACACACACACACACACACACACACACACACACACACAGGCTATCATTGGAGCACCACACTGCTGTCATGACGTGTCACTGTTACTGTGTCTGTCTGTCTGGGGTGGACAGAGGGCTCAGGTAAGGGCTGATCCTCCCTACTCACCATGTTCATGATGGTGAAGACGTAAGACTCTACGTTGTCACTGCCGTGGTATTCAATCAGTTCAGAGTCTGCCACCACCATGGTCTCTACCCACCTTCACACAGGAGTGAGAAACACAATGAAGAATGAGAGGTACATTTCGTTTATAGGTGATGATGTCGGAAAATGAAGAGATTCCAAGAATTATAAATATTCCAAGAATTCCAGGAAAGATCCAGACTCTGGCCCAGGATTTCCTATGGAATAAAACTTGCCAATCGAATTGTGAACTATTTTTTTCTACCCGCCTATTTATACCAGCCACCTATATTAGGGGAAACCCTGCTGTGTACCTCTCTCTGCTGACGGAGCGTTGGGAGCGATGCTGAGCCGTCTCCTCCTCTTTCTCCCTATCCTCCTCCTGCTGCTCCCTCGCCCAGTCCTCCCTTTCTCTTTCCACCACTAGGGAATCACGTGCCGCATCTGCAGGACAGACAACACAGAGATACGCTCAACATAAGACACAAGAGGAAAAATAGGACCTGGAACATTCCTCATGCTCAAACAAAAAAAGACATTTACAAAACGCAAAGCAATCTAACAAAACAAAATATCTTAAATTATATAAAACAAAATCTATTGAATTGTGTTCTATTCTATTCTACTAACCTTTGACCCCACAGGGGCTCGGTGTGTCCAGGGCCTCGGAGCTGCGTTTGTGTCTTTGCGTTGCCGCTGTAATGCTGGGGTAGACCACATGGGGCTCTGGTCCCTCCCTCTCCACAGCACCATCAGTTGACCCCTGGACTGGTTCAATGAAGTGTGGTCCCTCAGGCAAGGTCAACAAACCTTTCTGTGGGGGAAACACACATACTGTACTGTATGTGTACACATGTGTGTCTGTGTGTGTGCTACATTCGTGTGTGTGTGTGTGTCAAGCCCTATCTGTGGGATATAGACATAGAACCAATCCATCCATCTCGCAGTATGCAACATATTGTAACTTGCTATGGCTAAAATGGAAAATGTGAGTCACAATGGAACACAACTCTGATGTATAATTTCTGAGCCGTGAAAATGTCAATAGGTAGCTAGTGCTGTTTACGTGTTGTGTGAGGTACCTTACTAAAAGCCTGCAGTTAAAGGTCCAATGCAGCCATTTTTATCTCAATATCAAATCATTTCTGGGTAACAATTAAGTACCTTATTATGATTCAAATGGTCAAAAAGAAACGAAAATAGCTTCCTAACAAAGAGCAAATTCTCAAGCAAGGATTTTGCAAGAACTATCTGGGAGTGGTCGGAGTGGGGAGGGGAAAACGGAAAACTAGCTGTTATTGGTCTATTAATCAATTTATGCCACCAGGCAGGCCAGAACTCCATCCCACCAAAACAAGATGACATTTCAGGCGGTCTTTTCAAACAGCTCCTACACTGAAAGGCCATTATCATAATTTTCACAATTTCACAAAATTATTCCAACCCCAGTGTGGAAATATACATAAAACACAGAAAAATTATGTTTTTTTACTGCACTGGGCCTTTAAGGTCAGGGCAGAGTAATTTCCTTGAGGAAGGCATGTTTCAGTGCCCTGGGACGCATTCCCTCATGCAGTGGTTCATTTATGGGACAGTGTTTGTCTCTGAAGTATGCCCTACATGTTCCTACCGGTGCAGACACGCCCCCCTCCCCCCCTCCCACTCTCTCTCTCTCTCTCTCTCTCTCTCTCTCTCTCTCTCTCTCTCTCTCTCTCTCTCTCTCTCTCTCTCTCTCTCTCTCTCTCTCTGCAGGGCTATTCGTCTCGGTGATCATTCAGTTATCTGCAGGGAGAGTGCAACGAATATGTGCAGTGTTTCCACTGCTGCAAAATTATTATTATTTATTGTTTTAGGGGGGGGGGGTAAAGCAATTTAAGTGTAAAGTTAAACGACTAAAACCGTATGTGGAAAATATAATGGAGCTGTATATTTTTAAATAAGATCATCTTTGAGAACTAACATTCACCAAAATAAAATTCTAAGAAACGTCATGGCATGGGGCCCCCATTGATTTTGTAATAATGTTCGAGACACTCAGATAGCATAAGTACAAGGCATACACCATGGCATGAATTGCAGGAAATGAGCTTTAAAATAAGCAACATTTTGTCTCTACGGCCAAGAGGAGGGCCTTAAAAACCCCTACTGCTGAACAGAACCCTAGGGGAAACACTGGTATGTCAAGTGTATGTACGACCTAACAAGCCCAAACTGCACCGGGGTGTGCCTCTCTCTCCATCTCTAAACCAACATGCAAAAGAGAAGAAGAGGGAGAGGGAGGAGGGGTATGTTCTCCAAGAATGAGTCAAATAAGCTGAATGTTCTTCCCAGGAGTTCTGCTCTTCACTGTTCCTGATTCGTTTTGATCCTGTTCTGTTCTAGATAAATTAGTAGCAAATCAAACCAGTGACCATTGGAGGGCAACCAATGCCATTCACTCATTCACTGAAGTTACTGCTGTGCTGTTCTGCTCTAGGGAATCCTGCAGTCTACTGCATATCTCTATCTAGAAAATCTGCTGTTCTCTCCAGGCAAGTTGATGAAGTAGTCTCAGGAGAGTAGGGTTGGGCTTCTAGTTGCTGTGTGCTAAGTGTAAAACACTTAAAGGAAAACTCCATCCAAAAACTATATTTTGGTGTTTGTGTCATTCGTCCATTGCTGTCATAGTCCCAAAATGTTTCACTTGTCAGAAATTAAGTTCTCAAGATATGCAACTTTCCAAAAAATAAATAATAATTCCCGTGTGATGCATATGCTGGGTCAATTAAGGTGCCACCAGTCGCCTGTGCTCCATATCTGTCTGGGTTATGGTTTGGAGGCAGTTTCCTCTACATGCTTTCCTCAATCAGTTATGATTTCAGTCCCAAAAGACAAAACCAGGTGGATGGTTGCAGATCAGATCCTCCAGTAAGGAATGTAAGAGAGAGGCCCATTCAAACATTCAGCCTGACTCAGCAGTGATCTGCATATAGAATACAGATACAGAGTCCTTGTGGGGATCAATGCATGTTCCTACCTGTAATCCTTAAACTACCGTCCACAAACTGACAAGGTGTCCTATTACACCAATAACATTCAACGACATAGAACATGAAAGGATGAACAAAAACGTTTGTTCCTCATTCAAAGTGCATTTAATGTACTTTCAGAGAACCTAAGGAAACAAACATGGATATTGAGAACAAACAAACAAAGAGCTCTACTCAGAACGACCAAAACCAATTAGGACATAATCGGCTCAGATTTTTTCAAAGGCCTTTGTGGTGCATTCTAACTGACCTAAATTCTGCCAACAGACCCAGCCTGCCTTCTCTATTTCCTCCTCCTCCTCCTCACCTGTGGGTATCTGAGAGGAAGTGTGTTTGAATGTGAGGTGCCAGCCAGAGCGAGGGTAGGCTGTAATAACATAGGTCTCTCTGTGTGTGTGTGTGTGTGTGTGTGTGTGTGTGTGTGTGTGTGTGTGTGTGTGTGTGTGTGTGTGTGTGTGTGTGTGTGTGTGTGTGTGTGTGTGTGTGTGTGTGTATGTGTTAAATACAGAAGCCATGTGGAACTGCTTTAGCTCTGTTTACTGCTTCTGCTGGACTTTGAATTGCAGGCCAAGAGGGCTTGGGGTAAGTTGCCTCCTGCCTGTTGTAACACAGAGTGAGTCTGTGGCCTTCCACTCCTTACTGGGACACATGGGGAGGGGAGGTGGGGACTGTGTGATGAGTGATCACACAACAGCTCACCATAATGATTCCAACCACAAACACAACCAGACCAAAAAATAACATTTTAAGAGAACTTTAATGACATCTGCTCTCTTTTGCACACATGCAGAAGATAACAAGTTGGACGACAGGCAGAGTCATTTTCAAGGTCTTGTCAAATTATTATGTGAGTGGCATCTTTACATGGCTTCAGGGGTATCATTATTTTCAATCAGGACAGCTTGAGGAAATGCATTTCACAAAAGATAATGTACTGAAATAATGGCACTGAATGTTCAATTACTCATTCCTTGTAGTGCCTTGGGGAAACCAACTCCTCCATTGAAAAAGAGTTGGGTTTGGTCTGACTGCAGCGCTTGAAAAAAGTAAACAAAGAAGAAATGGGAGCACTTGTACCATCCAAAAATTCCAACATCCTGTGACATTATGATGGAATACAACTTGAGCATTTTATATGAGAACACCATCAACTGCTTGTGCTTTCACATCCTTGCACACCAAATCCAGCTCACCAGAGATAGTGCTGTACATTATCATGATTGGTAGTATTGTCTTTATCCTTTCTGTTTGGATGAGCCCATTTCACCTTATCTGGTCTTTATTTACTCTCCCAGGAGTGTGCTGGAATCAGAGGTTGCATGGTGTTCACTTGGTAACAGTAACCACGCTGTGGCTTATTGCATTCCAGAGGCATGCCCGCGTGCTGTCGCCTGGGCTTACTCCCACTCCATGGCAAGCTACAGATGTAGCATCTTCATTTGAGCCAGTTTGCTGCAGCAGGAAAATAATCCAAAGGCAACAGGAAATGTGAATGAATAAGTGGACTATAAATCATGGATATTTTTGTAGGGGTTGATACATTTTTCGTAAGGGAAAATCAAGCCGGAAATTTCAAAATGGAAATTACAAACTCCAGCAGCCTTTTTAAACCTCAAATGTACTACAAGTCAAAAATGTCCTACAACCGGGTAATCAAATGAAGATCCTACACATGTACACATCAACACTCAAATCCAGGACAACTAATGAGTGAGAGAAAAACCAGGCCTTGTCCTACTGTCGGTCAATGCAGGTTTATGGAGCTATTTTCTAGGCAGTTGTGTTATGCAAACATAACATAGGGTGATGTGTTATACCATGATGGAAGTGTCCACTATGACAACCATTGTAACGGCTGTTGGTGGAAGAAGGTGAGGACCAAAGCGCAGCGTGGTACGTGTTCATGTTTGTTTATTGACACTGAACACTAAATACAAAAAGAACTAATTGAATAACCAAAACAGTCCTGAAAGGTGAAAAACACCAAACAGAAAATAACTACCCACAAAACCCATGTGGGAAAAAGCTGCCTAAGTATGGTTCTCAATCAGAGACAAAGATAGACAGCTGCCTCTGATTGAGAACCACACAGCCAAACAACAAAGAAATACAAAATATAGAAAATGAACATAGAATGCCCACCCTAGTCACACCCTGGCCTAACCACCTATGTCCAGGGCGTGACAAACTTGAAGTAAAAAATGTATACTCTTTAATATGTCTATACCTCACACATCGACAGATTTTCCTGATAAAACTTTGTTTCATTGTTTTCTTCCTTGAAATCAGTAGAGAAACATTTTAAATTGGAGCAAAAGCGAGTTCAATTTTTGGCCCATCATTTCATACTTGGAAAGAGTGCCTCTACTGCCTCTGTGTCTCTGGAGTCAGTGATATGGCCTCTCCTGCAGCTTGGATCTGGCAGTGTTTCCCTCCCACAGCTGGCTGCCTGTGGTCTGGTCATTTACGTTCCCTCTCTCCTTACTGAGGAACACTACACTCTTAGAAAAAAGCTGCTATTTAGAACCTAAAAGGGTTCTTCGGCTGTCCTTTTAATGCAGCATTTCTCAACTGGTGGGTCGCGCCCCAAATAGTTTTCTGAGGGTGTCTGAGTAAAACAGAAAATTACAATAATTATGTAGAAATACTCCAGTCTGAAATTAAATGGCTTAAACCAGGTAGAACATGTGTAGAAATTATAATGAACATACATTTGTAAATAATTTAATCTCTGAACAATTTTATTTCAATCACTGTATTTTCAATATAGAGCTATTAGCAGCGCTATTTTGGTAGATTTTTTGTCTCAAACTAGTACATTTATTAACAGCCTTCATTAAGAATAGGGGCAAAAATGTATTATTGACAATGAAAGAGGTGGGAATGTTATTACCTTGTCATACAATTGCTACAATTATTATCGATATAGCATTAAAAATTGTTTTACAGATATTATTTTGCTGATTCCTTTTCGTGATGCGAATATTGGGTTGCAGCAGAGACAACCTGGTTCAATTTGGGTCACGAGGCAAAACCATTTGAGAACCACTGCTTTAAATAACCCTTTTTGGCTCTACATGGAACCTAAAAGTGTTCCATCTGAAAGCAAAAAGGGTTATCCTAAGGGGACAGCCGCAGAACTCTTTTGGAACCCTTTTGGAACCCTTTTGGAACCCTTTCTTCTAGGAGTAGATTGGTCCTATGGTCATACACTGACCTCCTGCCTTACTGGGAGGATTAGTGCAATGGTGGGTTGGGACCCCTCAGTTGTGGCTGAAGACTGGGTGTAGAAAATGACAAAAGTTTCACACACTATATTACTGGTCCAGTCGTGTAAAAAAAAAGGTAATAAAATTACATTTATGATCCGTTAGTCTGGACACTGTTAATGTTGTGGTTGTGCACCTTCAGATCATACTCTACTGCTTTGGGTGAAGCTTTTACTGTACAGATGTATGATCTTAATTTGATCACCCTGTTGCAGGAGAACATTCAGAAATGTAAAACTTTTAGTGTGTTTGGGTTTCAAAAGGCTTTCTGAAGATTGTAATTTCCACTTTTATTTTTACTTCATTGTCCTTTACGAATGTAATCAATCACTATAAAAATGTCCATTAATTATAATCCAGATAATAATTCAAATTTCCTCTCATTGCAGGATTATTTTAAGATCCTAGATACAGTACCAGTCAAAAGTTTGGACACACCTACTCATTCAAAGATTTTTCTTTATTTTTACTATTTTCCACATTGCAGAAAAATTGTGAAGACCAAAACAAATTATAATTTATTTTATAGACTGCACTTTCAAAGTTCTTGAAATTTTCCAGATTGACTGACCTTCATGTCTTAAAGTAATGATGGACTGTCGTTTCTCTTTGCTTATTTGAGCTTTTCTTGACATAATATGGACTTGGTCTTTTACCAAATAGGGCTATCTTCTGTATACCACACCTACCTTTTCACAACACAACTGATTGGTTCAAACACATTAAGAAGGAAAGAAATTTCACAAACTAACTTTTCACAAGCCACACTTGTTAACTGAAATGCATTCCAGGTGACTACATGAAGCTGGGTGAGAGAATGCCAAGAGTGTGCAAAGCTGTCGTTAAGGCAAAGGTTGGCTACTTTGAAGAATCTAAAATCTAAAATATATTTTGATTTGTTTAACACTTTTTTGGTTACTACTTGATTCCATATGTATTATTTCATAGTTTTAATGTCTTCACTATTATTCTGCAATGTAGAAAATAGTAAATTAACATAAAGAACAACCTTTGAATGAGTAGGTGTGTCCAAACTGTTGACTGGTACTGTATGTACATTTTGCTTATAGCTTTTTTGCGTGTGCACCCTGTCGGTCCACCAACAATACTGTCCCGTTGACCATTTTAGGGGGTAAGTAACTGCACCATCGAGAGCGTCCTGACAGGTTGCATCACTGCCTGGTAAGGCAACTGCTCAGCCTCCGACTGCAAGGCACTACAGAGGGTAGTGAGTACGGCCCAGTACATCACTTTGGCCAAGCTTCCTGCCATTCAGGACCTACTAGGCGTGTCAGAGGGAGGCCCTAAAAATGGTCAAAGACTAGTCATAGACTGTTCTCTCTGCTACCTCATTGCAAGCATTACCGGAGTGCCAAGTCTAGGTCCAAGAGGCTTCTAAACAGCTTTTACCCCCAAGACTCCTGAACATCTAATCAAATGGCTACCCAGACTATTTGCATTGCCCCCCCCCCTCTTTTACGCTGCTGCTACTCTCTGTTATTATGTTTGCATAGTCACTTTAATAACTCTACCTCTACGTTAGCTCAGACCTTAGCTCGGACAACACTTGCCAGTCTTGCACAGCGCGATATCAACCCAGACCATATCGGACTGCTTCTCTCTACCATATCACCGGATTCCTGCAACCCGCCACACCCAATCTGGTAAGGATCTGTTATTGTTATTCCTTATAGCTGGAACTTCCATCAGGAGCTAGCCAGCTAACTAGCTCCGAGTTCTTGTTAGCCACGGCTAGCGGTCCTCGCCTTTTTTCCCCGAGATCAGCCAGCCTTAGCTCGGACAATCACCTGCCAGTCTGCACGGCACGATATCAACCAAGAGCATATCGGACTACTTCTCTCTACCATACCACTCTGGATCATTAAACCGGATCATTACTCCGGATCATCGCAGCAAGCTAGCTGCAAATGAGTGGCTACTGTTAGCTAATGCCTCTGTCCCGAAGCAAGCACCAGCTAGCCTTGAGCTAGCCTCGAGCTAGGCCCATATATCAGCTAATTCTAGGGCTACAATACCTCCTTTGCCAATTGGCCTGGACCCTTTATTGTCGACACGGAGCCCTGCCGATCCATCACAACTGGACTGCAAACGTGATGTGGTCTCAACAGGCTATTCTGTTATGATATCGCCACAGAACCATCTACTAGCCCCGGCCCACTAGCTTTTTCTGAACACTGTGTCCCCTACTCACCTAGTGTAGTAGTGACTCCCGAACAGCATCCTGACTCACCTATTGCTACTCTTTTGATCCTATGATCACTCGGCTACACAGCTGATGCCCCCTGGACTGTTTCAATAACACAGTACCTCATTTTGTTAACCTGTCGGCCCCAGCCTCTAACTCAGGTCCTAACTATGTACCTAACTGATCCGCTCTGCCCATTTATTGCCATTTACCCGTTGTTGTCTTAGCTCTCCTGATCAACACCTGTGATTGCTATGCCTCTCTCTAATGTCACTGTAGAGCACTCAGTCCTGCTCAAATTGTCTTAGATAGCTCTTTCGTCCCACCCCACACACCTGCGGAGACCTCACCTATGTTAATTGATGCCTCCAGAGATGAAACCTCTCTCATCGTTTACCTCCACTCTACTCACATCCTACCATACCCGTGTCTGTTATGCCTTGAATCTATTCTACCACACCCAGAAATCTGTTCCTTATATTCACTGTCCCTAACGCACTAGATGACCAGGTCTTATAGCCTTTAGCCGTACCTTTACCCTACTCCTCCTCTGTTCCTCTGGTGATGTAGAGGTTAACCCAGGCCCTGTAGCCTCAAGTTCCACTCCTATTCCCCAGACGCTATCATATGTTGACTTCTGTAACCGTAAAAGCTTTGGTTTCGTGCATGTTAACATCAGAAGTTTTTTCCCCCACTGCAATAGCACACTCCGCCAACCCTGATGTCCTAGCCATGTCTGAATCCTGGCTTAGGAAGGACACCAAAAATTCAGAAAAAAATTCAGAAATTTCCTTCCCCAACTACAACATTTTCCGTCAAGATAGAACTGCCAAAGGGGGTGGAGTTGCAATCTACTGCAGAGACAGCCTGCAGAACTCTGTCATGCTATCCAGGTCTGTGCCCAAACAGTTCGAGCTTATACTTTTAAAGATCCACCTCTCCAAAAATAAGGCTCTCACTGTTGCCACTGGTTTACAGACCCACCTCAGACCCCAGCTGTGCCCTGGACACCACATTTGAATTAATTGCCCCCCATCTATCTTCAGAGTTTGTACTGTTAGGTGACCTAAACTGGGATATGCTTAATACCCAGGCCGTCATACAATCTAAGCTAGATGCCCTCAATCTCACCCAAATTATCATGGAACCTACCAGGTACAACCCCAAATCTGTATATACGGGCACCCTCATAGATATCATCCTGACCAACCTGCCCTCTAAATACACCTCTGCTGTCTTCAACCAGGATCTCAGCGATCACTGCCTCATTCCCTGCATCGGTAATGGGTCAGCGGTCAAATGACCACCCCTCATCACTGTCAAACGCTCCCTAAAACACTTCAGTGAGCAGGCCTTTCTAATTGACCTTGCCCCGGGTATCCTGGAAGGATATTGACCTCATCCCGTCAGTAGAGGATGCCTGGTTATTATTTAAAAATGTTTTCCTCACCATCTTAAATACGCATGCCCCATTTAAAAAATGTTGAACCAGGAACAGATATAGCTCTTGGTTCACTCCAGACCGGACTGCCCTTGACCAGCACAAAAACATCCTGTGGAGTACTACATTAGCATCGAATAGCCCCCGTGATATGCAACTTTTCAGGGAAGTTAGGAACCAATATACAAAGGCAGTTAGGAAAGTAAAGGATAGCTTTTTCAAACAGAAATTTGCATCCTGAGCACAAACTCCAAAAAGTTATGGGACACTGTAAAGTCCAAGGAGAATAAGAGCACCTCCTCCCAGCTGCCCACTGCACTGAAGCTAGGAAACACTGTCACCACCGATAAATCCATGATAATTTAGAACTTCAATAAGCTTTTTTTGCCAATGCTTTCCACCTGGCTACCCCAACCCCGGTCAACAGCTCTGTACCCCACACAGCAACTTGCCCAAGCCTCCCCATTCTCCTTCACCCAAATCCAGATAGCTGATGATCTGTCAGAGCTGCAAAATCTGGACCCCTACAAATCAACTGGGCCAGACAATCTGGACCCTCTCTTTCTAAAATTATCTGCCGCAATTGTTGCAACTCCTATTACTGGCCTGTTCAATCTCTCTTTCGTATCGTCTGAGATCCCCAAAGATTGGAAAGCTGCCACGGTCATCCCCCACCTCAAAGGGGGAGACACTCTAGATCCAAACGGTTACAGACCTATATCTATCCTACCCTGCCTTTCTAAGGTCTTCGAAAGCCAAGTTAACAAACAGATCACCAACCATTTCGAATCCCACCGTACCTTCTCCGCTATGCAATCTGTTTTCCGAGCTGGTCTCGCTCCTCATGCCACTCTCAAGGTCCTAAACGATATCATAACCACCATTGATAAGAGACAATACTGTGCAGCCGTATTCATCGACCTGGCCAAGGCTTTCGACTCTGTCTATCACTGCATTCTTATCGGCAGACTCAACAGCCTTGTTTTCTCAAATGATTGCCTCGCCTGGTTCACCAACTACTTCTCTGATAGAGAAGTGTGTCAAATCGGAGGGCCTGTTGTCCGGACCTCTGGCAGTCTCTATGGGGGTGCCACAGAGTTCAATGCTCGGGCCGACTCTTTTCTCTGTATACATCAATGATGTCGCTCTTGCTGCTGGTGATTCTCTGATCCACCTCTACGCAGACGACACCATTCTGTATACCTCTGGCCCTTCTTTGGACACTGTGTTAACAAACCTCCCGACGAGCTTTAATGCCATACAACTCTCCTTCCGTGGCCTCCAATTGCTCTTAAATGCAAGTAAAACTAAATGCATGCTCTTCAACCGATCGCTGCCTGCACCTGCCCGCCCTTCCAGCATCACTACTCTGGACGGCTCTGACTTAGAATACGTGGACAACAACAAATATCTAGGTGTCTGGTTAGACTGTAAACTCTCCTTCCAGACTTACATTAAACATCTCCTATCCAAAATTAAATCTAGAATCGGCTTCCTATTTCGCAACAAAGCATCCTTCACTCATGCTGCCAAACATACCCTCGTAAAACTGACCATTCTACCGATCCTTAGGCGATGTCATTTACAAAATAGCCTCCAACACTCTACTCCTAAAAATTGGATGCATTCTATCACAGTGCCATCCATTTTGTCACCAAAGTCCCATAAACTACCCAACACTGCGACCTGTATGCTCTCTTTGGCTGGCCCTCGCTTCATATTTGTCACCAAACCCACTGGCTCCAGGTCACCTATAAGTCTTTGCTAGGTAAAGCCCCGTCTTATCTCAGCTCACTAGTAACCATAGTAGCACCCACTCGTAGCACGCGCTCCAGCAGGTATATTTCACTGGTCACCCTCAAAGCCAATTCCTCCTTTGGCCACCTTCCCTTCCAGGTCTCTGCTGCCTATGACTGGAACAAACTGCAAAAATTACTGAAGCAGGGGACTCATATCTCCCTCACAAACTTTAAGCATCATTTGTCAGAGCAGCTTACAGATCATTGCACTTGTACACAGCCCATCTGTAAATAGCCCATCCAACTACCTCATTCCCATATTGTTTTTTCTTTTCTTTTCTTTCTCCTTTGCACCCCAGTATCTCTACTTGCAAATTGACTTCTGCACATCGATCACTTCAGTGTTTAATTGCTAAATTGTAATTATTTTGCCACTACGGCCTATTTATTGCCTTACCTCCCTAATCTTATCTCATTGGCACACACTGTATATAGACATTTATATTGTGTTATTGACTGTACGTTTGTGTATTCCATGTGTAACTCTGTGTTGTTGTTTGTGTCGCACTGCTTTGCTTTATCTTGGCCAGGTCGCAGTTGTAAATGAGAACTTAAGTTTGAGATGGGTAGGTCACAGTCCAAGAAACATTTAGGAACCATTAGATAACAAATGCATGGAGGTCTTTGCACACTCAATGTCTCTTTGCCCTAGCCTATCACAACAGCTGCTTACCCTCAAGGCCATGAATTTACAGTTTGTCTCATTAAAAATGACTGCAAACCAAACACGATTGACTGAAAGTGAGACAAGACCTTGCAGGAAAGACATTCCTGATGTGACAGGAGAAAGGCCTGACTCTTCCGGTCATTTTACAGAACAAAGTTAATCCTCTTCCAAATCCTCTACCAAAGTAAATCATCAGGTACATAATGGAACTCTCTCCTTTGTCTCTTTCACTGTTGTCCAGCTATATTCCTTTGTCTCTCTCCACTGTCCAGCTGGTTTCCATTGACTCGCTCTCTGCTGTCGAGCGGTTTTCCTTTGTCTCTCTCTGTTGTCCAGCTGATTTACTTTGTCTCTCCCTGCTGTCCAGCTGTTTTCCTTTGTCTCTTCCTGCTGTCCAGCTGTTTTCCTTTGTCTCTATCTGTTGTCCAGCTGTTTTCCTTTGTCTCTATCTCTGAAGTTCAGCTGTTTACCTTTGTCTCTCTCTGCTGTCCAGCTGTTTTCCTTTGTCTCTCTCTGCTGTCCAGCTGTTTTCCTTTGTCACTCTCTCTGCTGCCCAGCTGTTTTCCTTTGTCTCTCTCTCTCTCTGCTGCCCAGCTGTTTTCCTTTGTCTCTGTCCCTGCAGTTCAGCTGTTTACCTTTGTCTCTCTCTGCTGTCCAGCTGTTTTCCTTTGTCTCTCTCTGCTGTCCAGCTGTTTTCCTTTGTCTCTCTCTCTGCTGTCCAGCTGTTTCCTTTGTCTCTCTCTCTGCTGTCCAGCTGTTTTCCTTTGTCTCTCTCTCTGCTGTCTAGCGGTTTTCCTTTGTCTCTCTCTCTGCTGTCCAGCTGTTTTCCTTTGTCTCTCTCTCTCTGCTGTCCAGCTGTTTTCCTTTGTCTCTCTCTCTGCTGTCCAGGTGTTTTCCTATGTCTCTCTCTCTGCTGTCCAGCTGTTTTCCTTTGTCTCTCTCTCTCTGCTGTCCAGCTGTTTTCCTTTGTCTCTCTCTGCTGTCCAGCTGTTTTCCTTTGTCTCTCTCTGCTGTCCAGCTGTTTTCCTTTGTCTCTCTCTGCAGTTCAGCTGTTTTCCTTTGTCTCTCTCTGCTGTCCAGCTGTTTTCCTTTGTCTCTCTCTCTCTGCTGTCCAGCTGTTTTCCTTTGTCTCTCTCTCTGCAGTTCAGCTGTTTTCCTTTGTCTCTATCTCTGCAGTTCAGCTGTTTTACTTTGTCTCTCTCTGCTGTCCAGCTGTTTTCCTTTGTCTCTCTCTCTCTGCTGTCCAGCTGTTTTCCTTTGTCTCTCTCTCTGCAGTTCAGCTGTTTTCCTTTGTCTCTCTCTCTGCTGTCCAGCTGTTTTCCTTTGTCTCTCTCTCTGCAGTTCAGCTGTTTTCCTTTGTCTCTCTCTCTGCTGTCCAGCTGTTTTCCTTTGTCTCTCTCTCTGCAGTTCAGCTGTTTTCCTTTGTCTCTCTCTCTGCTGTCCAGCTGTTTTCCTTTGTCTCTCTCTGCAGTTCAGCTGTTTTCCTTTGTCTCTCTCTCTGCTGTCCAGCTGTTTTCCTTTGTCTCTCTCTGCTGTCTGTTTTCCTTTGTCTCTCTCTGCTGTCCAGCTGTTTTCCTTTGTCTCTCTCTGCTGTCCAGCTGTTTTCCTTTGTCTCTCTCTGCAGTTCAGCTGTTTTCCTTTGTCTCTATCTCTGCAGTTCAGCTGTTTTACTTTATCTCTCTCTGCTGTCCAGCTGTTTTCCTTTGTCTCTCTCTCTGCTGTCCAGCTGTTTTCCTTTGTCTCTATCTCTGCAGTTCAGCTGTTTTCCTTTGTCTCTCTCTCTGCTGTCCAGCTGTTTTCCTTTGTCTCTCTCTCTGCAGTTCAGCTGTTTTCTTTGTCTCTATCTCTGCAGTTCAGCTGTTTTCATTTGTCTCTCTCTGCAGTTCAGCTGTTTTACTTTTTCTCTTTCTGCTGTCCAGATATTTTGATTTGTCTCTCTCTGCTGTCCAGATATTTTGATTAGTCTCTCTCTGCTGTCCAGCAGGTGTCTGGTCAGCAGACAGAGAGCAAAGCTCACAGCTATCATTGTGATGAAAGTCAAAGTATTAATTTCCTTTGTTCTTATAAGAAACATTCAAGAATTCTAAAAAATACAGATGTCTCGTTTGTGTGTGTGACTCAAGTCTCATTTCAGTCTCTTTCTAAAGTAGCCATAGAAGCCACATTCTCACATACTGTCTGTGGTCAAACAAGGAGAAACATAGCACTGTACAGAGAAAGAGACAGAGAGAGACAGAGAAAGAGAGGGAGAGAGAAAGAGAGAGAGAGAGAGAGAGCGAAAGAGTGAGAGCTGAGAGAGGGAGACAGAGAGTGGTAGGAGTAGGGTGAGCGGGGAGAGAGAGGGAAAGATTGTGCAAGGGAGACAGAGTCTCCCAGTATAGGCTGAGAGGAGGCAGCCGCAGTCATTTGTGGGCCATGGAGCTAAAGTATTTCTGCAAACTATCTCAGGAAATCTTTGAAGGCTGGACCAACAGACGGGGTACTGTCAGTCTAAAAGAGGGTTTGCTCAGCAGCCTGTGACAAGCCATACCACATATCAATTCCTCTTATGCTTCTCTTCTGTATATTTTAGTACTGGTCTGATGCCCCTCCCCTGTATATTTCAACGAAAGTTCTCCTGACTTTGGGGATGGTGTGGCTTCTAGGTGAATTGGAAATAGGGCAAGACATTACACAAACTAAATGCCCTATCTCAGCTAAATCAATGGAGCTAAATCAATATTTCATTCCTATTTTTGTTATCTGTACCTGCTTCTCAATGTGCTGGATTTGCCTTATAGTGAAGCCTTATAGTGAGGCCTTATTGTGAAGCCTTATTGTGAAGCCTTATAGTGAAGCCTTATTGTGAAGCCTTATTGTGAAGCCTTATAGTGAAGCCTTATTGTGGAGCCTTATAGTGAAGCCTTATAGTGAAGCCTTATAGTGAAGCCTTATTGTGAAGCCTTATTGTGAAGCCTTATTGTGAAGCCTTATAGTGAAGCCTTATAGTAAAGCCTTATTGTGAAGCCTTATTGTGAAGCCTTATAGTGAAGCCTTATTGTGGAGCCTTATTGTGAAGCCT
Organism: Oncorhynchus masou masou; assembly: GCF_036934945.1. Classification (NCBI taxonomy): domain Eukaryota; kingdom Metazoa; phylum Chordata; class Actinopteri; order Salmoniformes; family Salmonidae; genus Oncorhynchus; species Oncorhynchus masou. Next base: position 18,028,630 of record NC_088236.1, on the reverse strand, counting down.
TATAGTGAAGCCTTATAGTGAAGCCTTATAGTGAAGCCTTATTGTGAAGCCTTATTGTGAAGCCTTATAGTGAAGCCTTATAGTGAAGCCTTATAGTGAAGCCTTATTGTGAAGCCTTATAGTGAAGCCTTATTGTGAAGCCTTATAGTGAAGCCTTATTGTGAAGCCTTATAGTGAAGCCTTATAGTGAAGCCTTATTATGAAGCCTTATTGTGAAGCCTTATAGTGAAGCCTTATAGTGAAGCCTTATTGTGAAGCCTTATAGTGAAGCCTTATTGTGAAGCCTTATAGTGAAGCCTTATAGTAAAGCCTTATTGTGAAGCCTTATAGTGAAGCCTTATTGTGAAGCCTTATAGTGAAGCCTTATAGTAAAGCCTTGTTGAAGCCTTATAGTGAAGCCTTATTGTGAAGCCTTATAGTGAAGCCTTATTAAAGTTATTGTGAAGCCTTATAGTGAAGCCTTATTGTGAAGCCTTATTGTTATAGTGAAGCCTTATAGTGAAGCCTTTGTGAAGCCTTATAGTGAAGCCTTATTGTGAAGCCTTACAGTGAAGCCTTATAGTGAAGCCTTATAGTGAAGCCTTATAGTGAAGCCTTATAGTGAAGCCTTATAGTGAAGCCTTATTGTGAAGCCTTATAGTGAAGCCTTATAGTGAAGCCTTATTGTGAAGCCTTATAGTGAAGCCTTATTGTGAAGCCTTATTGTGAAGCCTTATTGTGAAGCCTTATAGTGAAGCCTTATTATGAAGCCTGATATGTGAAGCCTTATTGTGGAAGCCTTATTGAAGCCTGTAAAGCCTTATTGTGAAGCCTTATAGTGAAGCCTTATTGTGAAGCCTTATAGTGAAGCCTTATAGTGAAGCCTTATAGTAAAGCCTTATTTTGAAGCCTTATTGTGAAGCCTTATAGCGAAGTAAAGCCTTATTGTGAAGCCTTATTTTGAAGCCTTATTGTGAAGCATTATTATGAAGCCTTATAGCGAAGCCTTATTGTGAAGCCTTATAGTGAAGCTTTATAGTGAAGCCTTGTTATGAAGCCTTATTGTGAAGCCTTATAGTGAAGCCTTATTGTGGAGCCTTATTGTGAAGCCTTATAGTGAAGCCTTATAGTGAAGCCTTATTGTGAAGCCTTATAGTGAAGCCTTATAGTGAAGCCTTATAGTGAAGCCTTATAGTGAAGCCTTATTGTGGAGCCTTATTGTGAAGCCTTATAGTGAAGCCTTATTATGAAACCTTATTGTGAAACCTTATTGTGAAGCCTTATATTGAAGCCTTATAGTGAAGCCTTATTATGAAGACTTATAGCGAAGCCTTATTGTGAAGCCTTATAGTGAAGCCTTATAGTGAAGCCTTATTATGAAGACTTATAGCAAAGCCTTATTGTGAAGCCTTATAGTGAAGCCTTATAGTGAAGCCTTATAGTGAACCCTTATTATGAAGACTTATAGTGAACCCTTATTATGAAGACTTATAGTGAAGCCTTATTGTGAAGCCTTATATTGATCACTGACTCAAATAACTCCAAGAAGCATAAAGATGGAGACGGATTTCAGTGTCTTTTAACTACCTCACTTTGTGTTAAAATCAGAGTACATAATGAGCGATGACAAGGATTTCTGTCACATGCATGAATTCAATTTTAAATAAGGTCAGCATCCTGATTTCTTACCAAGCCTTCACAGGTGCTGATGGCGGCTGTCCCGCGCGCATTAGTAGAATCCGTCACCGTGCCGATCAGGTGGCACGCGTTCTCACCTGTAGTACGGTGCTCAGTCCGGTTAACACTCCCATTTCGCCTCTCCAGAATATAATCGTTCGACACCAAATATTTGTTGACTGTTAAATTGAAGACCAAATCACGTCCCTTGAAGTTCACCTTATAATAAACGCGTTCCTCCAAAGGCCCCAAGTCTCGTTTATGCCGCCCATGCTTAAAGCGGTGTACCAGAGAGTGGGAGAGAAACTGTCCATCTCTGAAAATTTTGACTGGATGGACCACGGACACATCTGACTGGGACTGGAGAAAGCGACCTGAGGATAAAATTGAAAAGGAAGTTCAGTGGAATTATCAATAGCCTACAATATAATTTCAAGATAATTCAATTAATAAAGATAATTTATAAAAAACTGACTACCAGCGCAAATTCATGCACTAAGCTTGCAATGGCTATAAATAACTTTGTATGAAATTGCAACAATAAAATCGCAATGTTGTTGCAGTTATTATAGCCAAGTTGTAACAACTGAGACATACTGACCTGATTCTGCATCGGGAGAGAGGAGGCTGCCAGGCAGCGAGAACTCGGCATGGCTTGCTGCCAAAAACAAAACAGAATGTAGCAGAGAAAGAACCTGGCTCACCCGCGGACATTGCATATTTCATCTAACCAAAATCAAGAGATTTAAAAATATTCACAGGCATTGAAGTCCCAATTGTGCTTTATAGGTGGTCTAGCGACCTCTTCGTTCCATCAACGGCCAGCGTCATGGATGAGGAGGAAAACTTTAGGCTGGTTACAGAACATACTAAAAGTGTGAGAAAGGGAGAAAGCTGCAACTTTGCGTGGGAGGGGAGGAGTAATAGGCTAGTAGTGTCTCGTTTCTTGCCAGGGGCGAGAGGGGAGTGGTGTGGTGTGCAGCTGCAACGCAGTGGGAGATAACTCAAATGCTCGCTCGCTCACTCACCCCGTGTGCTTTTAGAGCAAACCAATGCAAACGCTATACTCTAAACCGTTTATTCAATATTCAAATTCAATTCGATGCCTAAGTAGGCCTCGAATTAGTAGGATAACCCTGTAAATAGCTTCCTTTTTCATTTTCAGTATACCTTGCGGTCAAGTCTCTGCAGGGTTGAATTTGAGGGCTACTCCTACTACTTTTCAAGAGCCAGAGCGGTGTTTCATATGCACATTGAGTGGTGTGAGTAAAGAACGTGTCCCCTCAAGACCATTAAAAAAATATGGACTAGAAATTGAAGATTTGGCTTGATTTGCCTGGAAATTACTTTTTGTCTTGACTTTTTGGTGATTTAAGATACATTGTGAATGAATTAAACCTATTTACCTATCCATCTATTGAAGGGATTGTTTTATGAATGAAAACCGCATGTCTCTCAGTCATAACCTGACCTACTGTTGGGGCCAGGGTCTGGTATTTAAAAAAAACATAACCTTTATTTAAATAGGCAAGTCAGTTAAGAAGAAATTATTATTTACAATGACGACATACAGCAGCCAAACCTGGACGACACTGGGCGACTTGTTGGCCACCCTATGGGACTCCCAATCACAACCAGTTGTGATACAGCCTGGATTTGAACCAAGGTGTCTGTAGTGACACCTCAAGCACTGAGATTCAGTGCCTTAGACCACTGCACCACTCTGGAGACCACACCACTCAGATCAGACACAGATCAGACACAGGTCAGACACAGGTCAGACACAGGTCAGACACAGATCAGACACAGGTCAGACACAGGTCAGACACAGATCAGACACAGGTCAGACACAGGTCAGACACAGGTCAGACACAGGTCAGACACAGGTCAGACACAGATCAGACACAGATCAGACACAGGTCAGACACAGATCAGACACAGATCAGACACAGGTCAGACACAGATCAGACACAGGCACAGACACAGATCAGACACAGATCAGACACAGATCAGACACAGGTCAGACACAGGCACAGATCAGACACAGATCAGACACAGATCAGACACAGGTCAGACACAGGTCAGACACAGATCAGACACAGATCAGACACAGATCAGACACAGGTCAGACACAGATCAGACACAGATCAGACACAGGTCAGACACAGATCAGACACAGATCAGACACAGGCACAGATCAGACACAGATCAGACACAGGTCAGACACAGATCAGACACAGATCAGACACAGGTCAGACACAGGTCAGACACAGATCAGACACAGATCAGACACAGGTCAGACACAGATCAGACACAGGTCAGACACAGGTCAGACACAGATCAGACACAGATCAGACACAGGCACAGATCAGACACAGGTCAGACACAGGTCAGACACAGATCAGACACAGATCAGACACAGGTCAGACACAGGTCAGACACAGATCAGACACAGATCAGACACAGGCACAGATCAGACACAGATCAGACACAGATCAGACACAGGTCAGACACAGATCAGACACAGATCAGACACAGGTCAGACACAGATCAGACACAGGCACAGATCAGACCCAGGCACAGATCAGACCCAGGCACAGATCAGACCCAGGCTCAGGCCTAGACCCAGACTCAGCATACTCATCTGTCTGGGGGGCCACATACAGAGATGAGAGTGAGGAGCCTTGTTTCATGTTAAATAACTGAGGTCTGGAGGACCTACACACACACACACACACACACACACACCACAGACACACACACACACACACACACACACACACACACGCACGCACACGCACACACACGCACGCACACACACACACACACACACACACACACACACACACACACACACACACACACACACACACACACACACAATAACAATTCTCAGTGAACCAGCAGGGTTTTGGGAGGCAGTGGGGGACAGAGTGAATGATGGGATGAGGGAGAGAGAGAGGGGGGAGAGAGGTAGAGGGAGGATAGGGAGGTATGGACTGAATGAGTGATTGAATAAAAGCAACCCCTAGCTATTTCAAAGCTGAGCAATAGAGATGGCATTATCTGATATGACCGGTTGTAAACTGAGATGGGGCAGGGGGCCGAGTTTATGAATTTGTTGGTTCGATATGTTGCTTATTAAACTTCAAAAGAAATAGCCTATGACAAATGACTTGTCTAAACACAATATTCTCATGTGTTTAGCTACTCTTCATGAAAACCGTTCATTTTTTGTATGTCCAATACAAGATACATGGCAGCCATTCTGTTGGAACATGATCCTCTGCCAAGGCACCAGATTCTGTTTTTTCCCAGAGACATATATCTAAATATCCCAAAAGGCTTTTCAACTCAGAATCATGCTCACAGTATTTTTTAAAAATCAGTTCTTATCCCAAAGCAATAAATCTAAATACAGTGTATTCAGAAAGTGTTCAGACCCCTTTACATTTTACACATTTTGTTACGTTACAGCCTTATTCTAAGATGGATTAAATATTTTTTTCCCCTCATCAATCTACACACAATTCCCCATAATGACAAAGAAAAAATAGGTTTAATAATTTAGCAAATTTGTAAAAAATATAAAACGGAAATATCACTGTTACATAAGTATTCAGACCCTTTACTCAGTACTTTGTTGAAGCACCTTTGGCAGTGATTACAGCCTCAAGTCTTCTTAGGTATGAATCTACAAGCTTGACACACTTGTATTTGGGGAGTTTCTCCCATTCTTCTCTGCAGATCCTCTCAAGCTCTGTCAGGTTGGATGGGGAGCGTCGCTGCACAGCTATTTTCAGGTCTCTCCAGAGATGTTGGATCGGGTTCAAGGCCAGGCCACTCAAGGACATTCAGAGATTTGTCTCGAAAACACTCCTGTCTTGGCTGAGTGCTTAGGGCCATCAAACTTCCCTCGATTCTGACTGGTCTCCCAGTCCCTGAAGCTGAAAAAAGTCCCCACAGCATGATGCTGCCACCACCATGCTTCACCGTAGGGATGGTTCCAGGTTTTCTCCAGACGTCATGCTTGGCATTCAGGCCAAAGAGTTCAATCTTGGTTTCATCAGACCAGAGAATCTTGTTTCTCATGGTTTGAGCCCTTTAGGTGCCTTTTGGCAAACTCCAAGCGGGCTGTCATGTGCCTTTAACCAAGGAGTGGCTTCCGTCTGGCTACTCTACCATATAGGCCTGATTGGTGGAGTACTGCAGAGATGGTTGTCCTTCTGGAAGATTCTTCCATCTCCACAGAGGAACTCTGGAGCTCTGTCAGGGTGACAGGCCCTTCTCCCCCGATTGCTCAGGCGGCCAACACTAGGAAGAGTCTTGGTGGTTCCAAACTTCTTCCATTTAAGAATGATGGAAGCCACTATGTTCTTGTAGACCTTCAATGCTGCAGAAAGGTTTTGGTACCCTTCCCCAGATGTGTACCTCTACACAATCCTGTCTTGGAGCTCTATGGCCAATTCCTTTGACCTCAAGGCTTGTTTTTTTCTCTGACATGCACTGTCAACTGTGGGACCCTATATAGACAGGTGTGTGCCTTTCCAAATCATGTCCAATCAATTGAGTTTACTACAGGTGGACTCCAATCAAGTTGTAGAAACAGGATGCACATGAACTCAATATCGAGTCTCATTGCAAAGGGTCTGAATACTTATGTAAATAAGTTGTTTTTTTTTATCTTTAACACATTTGGAAAAAAAAAATTTAAACTGTTTTTGGTTTGTCATTGTGTGGTACTGTGTGTAGATTGATGAGGGGAAAAAACTATTTAATCAATTTTAGAATAAGGATATAATGTAAATTGTTTGGGAAAAAGTCAAGGGGTCTGAGTACTTTCTGAATGCACTGTATATTGCTCTGGCTTATCCCAAAAGGCTTTCCAAGTCAGAATCAACAGTGTTTTTTTAATCAGTCACAGAGATGACCTAAATAAATTGAGTGTGTGTGGGCGCGCATGTCTGTGTGTGTGTGTTATTGTGTGTTTGTTTGCTTGTTTGCGTGTGTGTGTGTGTGTGTGTGTGTGTGTGTGTGTGTGTGTGTGTGTGTGTGTGTGTGTGTGTGTGTGTCTACTATGGTCCTGGACCACCAGCTATGTGTTTAGATCTTGGTTTAATATCAGACTCACAATAGGGACTTACTCACCTGAGTCTGCAGGTTAAGGAAAATTCACACACTACCAAGAAGGAAGGTACGGAGCGTAATGCAGTGTTGGCAATGTCGTTTTATAGGTTATTCATAATTTTGCATTGATAGGTGTATGTACACCTGTCTGCCTTTCTTTCTCTGTCCATTGGATGGCGCTGTTCTACCTGACATGTTGAACTTTGGTCCAGACTCTTTTAGTACAGTGGTGGCTTGCCCTCTCAACCTCTCACAGATAGTAACTGTGTAAAGAAAGCCACACTAAGGACTAGCCACACTAGTGGAATTTGCTGTTTGCCTTCAAAATAAAAGTTCCCCATTGAAACATCCAAACGGATACAAATAGTGGAATATTGCCCTTTTTGGACTGGATAATGGTAAACAAGGTTGGAATGTTGTTATATAACTTGAAAATGAATACAATAATGAATTAATTTGACAATAAACAATAAACATTAAAAAAACACGGTGGACTTATTAGACTGCATTATTGCCCTTTAGGGTATACTACAGTGCATTCCATTCGGAAAGCATTCAGGCCCCTTCACTTTACACATTTTGTTACATTACAGCCTTATTCTAGAATGGATTAAATCAAATTGTTCCTCATCAATCTACAAACAATACCCCATAATGACAAAACAAAAACAGGCTTTCAGACATTTTTGCAAATGTATAAAAAATAAAAAAACACTTAAATATCACACTTACATAAGTATTCAGACCCTGTACACAGTACTTTGTTGAAGCACATTTGGCAGCGATTACAGCATCGAGTCTTCTTGGGTATGATGCTACAGGCTTGGCACACCTGTATTTGGGTAGTTTCTCTCATTCTTCTCTGCAGATCCTCTCAAGCTCTGTCAGGTTGGATGGGGAGCCTCTGCAATGCTATTTTCAGGTCTCTCCAGAGATGTTCGATCGGGTTCAAGTCCGGGCTCTGGCTGGGCCACTCAAGAACAGGTCTTTCCTTGCTCATCTCTCCCTCCAGCTCAAACTGTTAGTGTCCCACAAACATTTAAAGAATGACTTCCCCCTAAAAAAACAACCAATGTTTTATAAAATGGCCTATATGGCATTGATATGAGTCAGAAACATTTATTCTTGTCAATATTGATTACAAAGTGTAAATAGGATAATTGTGTCATAAAGTCTCATGTAAAACTGAGTTTGGAACCTGAGTGAGTCATGAGTAAATGAAGGTTGGGTTTTCATTACAATTATGTCAACAATTCATGCCCCCTTTGCCAAGCTCCACTTGCAAATCGTCCCTCCGCCCACTTCGCTTCCCTTTGTGTTTCATTGTGTTTCATTGCCCCCATCACGTTCAAAAGATTATGGCCATTTGAGACTGAAAAGCCCTATACGCAGTGGTGGAAAAAGTACCCAATTGTCATACTTGAGTAAAAGTAAAGATAACTTAATGGAAAATAACTCAAATAAAAGTAGAATTCAGTGAAATTATACTTGAGTAAAAGTCTAAAAGTATTTGGTTTAAAATATACTTAAGTATCAAAAGTATAAATCATTAAGCAAACCAGATGGCACCATTTTCTTGTTTTTTAATTTATGGAAAGCCAGGGGCACACACAAGTACAATATTTTCTTAAGGAATGTAGTGAAGTAAAAGTAGTCAAAAATATAAAAAGTAAAGTAAAGTACAGATACCCCAAAAACTACTTCAGTGGTACTTTCTTATTTTAATGCATTACAACCTGTCACTAAAATTGATTTTTATTTGGATTTCATGTAATGGACACACACAAAATAGTCCAAAAATAAAACTGAAAAGTGGTGCGTGCATATGTATTCACCCCCTTTGCTATGAAGCCCCTAAATAAGATGTGGTGCAACCAATTACCTTCAGAAGTCATATAATTAGTTAAATAAAGTCCACCTGCGTGCAATGTAAGTGATCTCAGTATATATACACCTGTTCTGAAAGCTCCCAGAGTCTGCAACATCACTATGCAAGTGGCACCATGACCAAGGTGCTCGCCAAACAGGTCAGGGACAAAGTTGTGGAGAAGTACAGATCAGGGTTGGGTTATAAAAAAATAAATATCAGAAACTTTGAACATCCCACAGAGCACCATTAAATCCATTATTAAAAAATGGAAAGAATATGGCACCACAACAAACCTGCCAGGAGAGGGCCGCCCACCAAAACTCAGAGACCAGGCAAGGAGGGCATTAATCAGAGAGGCAACAAAGAGACCAAAGATAACCCTAAAGGAGCTGCAAAGCTCCACAGGGGAGATGGGAGTATCTAGGACCACTTTAAGCCGTACACTCCACCGAGCTGGGCTTTACAGAATAGAGGCCAGAAAAAAGCCATTGCTTAAAGAAAAAAACAAGTAAACACGTTTGGTGTTCGCCAAAATGCATGTGGGAGACTCCCCAAACATATGGAAGAAGGTACTCTGGTCAGATGAGACTAAAATTGAGCAAAGATCCCAGTGGCTAGATGTGCCAAGCTTGTAGACATACCCCAAGAGACTTGCAGCTGTAAGTGCTGGAAAAGGTGGGTCTTTAAAGTTTTGACTTTGGGCGGATGAATAGTTATGCACACTCAAGCTTTTTTGTGGTTTTTCTTGTTTGTTTCACAAGAGAAAATATGTTGCATCTTCAAAGTGGTAGGCATGTTGTGTAAATCAAATGATACAACCCCCCCCTCAAAAAAAAAAATCTATTTAATTCCAGGTTTTAAGGCAACACAATAGGAAAAATGCCAAGGGGGGTGAATACATTCTCAAGCCAATGTACATAAGATCGATCTGGCCGGTCACATATAAGTTTGGACATTTGGTCGGTCATTTGTTTATCAAGTATAGTTAGATACATGCAGCTTCTCTTCTATCATAAGTTGTTGCCCTACAAGACTAAATAAAGTAGTGCTCACCAGAATAATGTCTAACATCGATATAATGAATACATTAGTAATCTAGGTAACACCTGTAAAAGTAACTCCAAAACACTAAAGATTGGTCCTGTGCAAAATGTCCAATGTCATCAGTTTGACCGGTTTTAAGGAAATGAAAAGCTGATAAAACGATTAAACACATTTCTGATAAGACTCAGTTTTTCTTGGGTGCATATTTTATTGAAATGGAAATACTGAAATACTCACATTTTCTCAAGAGATGCTGTAAGACATTTCTCCAATCCTGTTCCAGAGTAAAAATGTACATTTGTTGTATCATTTTACTGCAAGAAATGCATAATTCTGCAGGAGTTAACATATTACTCTACATGTGAGAGGTTCTAGGTCTACAGTCAGTGTCCAGATTTCAGTTACAGTTTAAGCCATATGAACCAATTAGGAATATTCTGTTTTTTTCACTGTTACAGGGATACTCATGAACGGGATAAAGGTGCTATGAGCTACTATCCGGAATACTTTGGACATGTAAACGTAGTCAATGAAGAAAACAGCCTCTACCTTTATGTACAGTACATAGCTATCTCATTGACCTATTACCCCTGCGTATCCACTCGGTACTGGTACTCCCTGTATATAGCCATGTTATTTTCTACTTACTGTATATAGCCATGTTATTTTCTACTTACTATATATAGCCATGTTATTTCTACTCTTTATTTGTATTCGTTATTCATTTCAATTTTTTTTATTTAATTTTGTATTTCTCAATCACCAAGAAAAATCTAATTAATATCAATATGCAGATGGTTTATGCCCACTAGTTGACGATCATCTTACTCTACATAGACAAAATATGTGTTTGAGTCATGAATCCCCCTACCATCTCTGTCTAGCATGTGCACAATACTAAAATGTAAAAGAAATGATATTTGATTCATGGAGCATTTAATATCCTATGGTTATTTGTATGACTTATTCAAAACTGTCCACGAATGGCTGCAAAAATGCATAGCCTCATATAATACATTTAAAAAGACAAACGTATGCATCAGATTTCAAATATGTGATTACACTGGCAAAATTGGGAAGAAGTGGAGTAATAAAATACAGTACGGTTCTTGCTGACAAGCACAGTAATTCCCGTATTTTAGCCCATTGTTAGGAATGAGAATTGTTCCACTGATCAGACTAAATAAAGTAAATACATAATAAAATCTGTCCCTACACCCTAACCAAATAATTGTTATATTTATTGTCCCCCCTCTAGAATCGAACTTTTGGGTTCACAATCTCTTAGACAAAAATGATTTGCATAGTTATAAATCAGGTCACCCTACCAAACTTCCCTGCTAAAACATACAGGTAGGTCTCTGCTGCTGTCTTTTCGTTGTCAGAGATCCCTTACATAACTAAACCATTAATATGCTTCAATGTGCCGCGGCAGGACAATGATAAAGGCTCATTTCCTGATGTCAAATTGCAGGCGCAGAAGCCTCTATTTCAAAGCGATATGGAGCACAATTAAAAAGTGAACGCGCGGATTATATAATGGACTATTAGAGAAAATGTAAGCAGTAGGCTACTTTTCAATGCGTGAAATAAGAGGTGTGCCGTGAGAGCGTGAGAAGAGGGTCAATTTGTTGTGTCTCACGGACAATGCGTGAGAGTTCACAGCTCTGGACTAATCTTTTGAATAAATGTAGTAAAAAATGAATTACAGCAACAATATATAACATTAGCTAGATAGATAAGGTTAGCAAGCTAGCTAGATAATGTTTACAGCATGCTAGCTAGCTACACTGACAACTATCAGTGCCCTATTTGTTGATGTTAATTAAATCCACATGGAAATAAACTGGGAAATTCCCACACCCAATTCGTGCCGAGTCAAAACAACTCGGAACTCTTATTTTTCCCCTCCCGTTGTTTTGAACGCGGCATCAAATGCACCAAGAAGCCTTCGTCATTCTTCGGAGGTGGAGCCTAAAAGTGCATTTCCTCATGTTGAAATAGCGACGGCAACTTGACGCTCATATTTGTGTAAATTCTTTTAGATTGTAAACTGTGGTTGTCACTGAAAAGGCTACCCATTTCATGGGTGCACACTCTATAGATAAGGCTATACAGTCCAATATTAATGTTCAATACGCACAATAGATGAGCTAATGTGGCTCATTTCACAGTGTTTGCAGTCCTGCAATAAGAGTTGTAAGAGGTATGACGCTCATATTGGTGCAAACTATGTAGTTCTGTTCTGTGGGTGTCAATAGGTAAACAGATAGCCCACTCCATGGGTGCACACTCCATAGGTAAGGCTTTACAGTCCTATATGAATGTTCAATAGGCACAATAGCAAAAGTTGCCAGTCACATTCTGTTAAAGGTCCCAAAGCACATACATCCCTGGGTCACTCCTCTTTTCAGTTCACTGCAGCTCGCAACTGGAATGACCTGCAACAAACACACAAACTGGACAGTTTTATCTCAATCTCTTCATTCAAAGACTCAGTCATGGACACTCTTACTGACACTTGTGGCTGCTTTGTGTGATGTATTGTTGTCTCTACCTTCTTGCCCTTTGCGCTGTGCCCAATTATGTTTGTACCATGTTTTGTGCTCCTACCATATTGTGTTGCTACCATGTTGTTATTGTGATGCTACCATGTTGTTATTGTGATGCTACCATGCTGTGCTGTCATGTGTTGCTGCCTTGCTATGTTGTTGTCTTAGGTCTCTCTTTATGTAGTGTTGTGTTGTCTCTCTTGTCGTGATGTTTTGTCCTATATTTATATATTTAAACATTTTACATGTTTATTCCCAGCCCCTGTCCCCGCAGAAGGCCTTTTGGTAGGCCATCATTGTAAATAAGAATTTGTTCTTAAAGTGACTTGCCTAGTTAAATAAAGGTTAAATAAAAAAATGCAATTAAAATAAAATAGCTTAATAACTGGTGAGCTGTGGCTCATTTCACAGTGGTTTCAGAGTCGTGCAATAAGAGCGATGATGATAATATTTGCGTAAACTCTACATAGTTGTGTGCTGTGGGTGTCACTGAGTAGGCAGGTACCCCATTTCATGGGTGCACACTCTATAGCAGTGGAGGCTGGTGGGAGGAGCTATAGGAGGAAATAAGCAAACAGGAAACCACTCACCCAGAGACGGCACTCCTAGTGGCCGGAGACTTTAACGCAGGGAAACTTAAATCGGTTCTACCAAATCTCTATCAATATGTTAAATGTGCAACCAGAGGGAAAAAAATTCTAGATCACCTGTACTCCACACACAGAGATGGGTACAGAGCTCTCCCTCGCCCTCCATTTGGTTATCCCGACCACAACTCTATCCTCCTGATTCCTGCTTATAAGCGAAAATGAAAGCAGGAAGCACCAGTGACTCAGTCTATAAGAAAATGGTCAGATGAAGCAGATGCTTAACTACAGGACTGTTTTGCTATCACAGACTGGAACATGTTCCGGGACTCTTCCGATGGCATTGAGGAGAACACCACATCAGTCACTGGCTTTATCAATAAGTGCATTGAGGACGTCGTCCACACAGTGACTGTACGTACATACCCCAACCAGAAGCCATGGATTAGAGGCAACATTCGCACTGAGCTAAAGGATCAAGCTGCCGCTTACAAGAAATCCCGCTATGACCTGCGACGAACCATCAAACAGGCAAAGCGTCAATACAGGACTAAGATTGAATCATACTACACCGGCTCCGACGCTCGTCGTATGTGGCAGGGCTTGCAAACTATTACAGACTACAAAGGGAAGCACAGCCGCGAGCTGCCCAGTGACACGAGCCTACCAGATGAGCTAAATCACTTCTATGCTTGCTTCGAGGCAAGCAACACTGAGGCATGCACGAGAGCATCAGCTGTTCCGGACAACTGTGTGATCACACTCTCCGTAGCCGACATTCACATGGCTGCAGCGCCAGATGGATTACCAGGACGTGTGCTCTGGGCATGTGCTGACCAACTGGCAGGTGTCTTCACTGACATTTTCAACATGTCCCTGATTGATTCTGTAATACCAACATGCTTCAAGCAGACCACCATAGTCCCTGTGCCCAAGAACACAAAGCCAACCTGCCTAAATGACTACAGACCTGTGGCACTCACGTCCTTAGCCATGAAGTGCTTTGAAAGGCTGGTAATGGCTCACATCAACACCATTATCCCAGAAACCCTAGACCCACTCCAATTTGCATACTGCCCAAACACATCCACAGATGATGCAATCCCTATTGCACTCCACACTGCCCTTTCCCACCTGGACAAAAGGAACACTTATGTGAGAATGCTATTCATTGACTACAGCTCAGCGTTCAACACCATAGTATCCTCAAAGCTCATCACTAAGCTAAGGGCCCTGGGACTAAACACCTCCCTCTGCAACTGGATTCTAGACTTCCTGACGGGCCGCCCCCAAGTAGTGAGGGTAGGTAGCAACACATCTGCCACGCTGATCCTCAACACTGGAGCTCCCCAGGGGTGTGTGCTCAGTCCCCTCCTCTACTCCCTGTTCACCCACGACTGCATGGCCAGGCACGACTCCAACTCCATCATTAAGTTTGCTGACGACACAACAGTGGTAGGCCTAATCACCCACAACGACGAGACAGCCTATAGGGAGGAGGTCAGAGACCTGGCCGGGTGGTGTCATAATAACAACCTATCCCTCAACGTAATCGAGACTAAGGAGATGATTGTGGACTACAGGAAAAGAACCACCGAGCACGTCCCCATTCTCATTGACGGGGCTGTAGTGGAGCAGGTTGAGAGCTTCAAATTCCTTGGTGTCCACATCAACAACAAACTACAATGGGTCAAACACACCAAGACAGTCGTGAAGAGGGCACGACAAAGCCTCTTCCCCCTCAGGAAACTAAAAATATTTGGCATGGGTCCTGAGATCCTCAAAAGGTTCTACAGCTGCAACATCGAGAGCATCCTGACCGGTTGCATCACTGCCTGGTACAGCAATTGCTTGGCCTCCGACCGCAAGGCACTTCAGAGGATAGTGCGTACGGCCCAGTACATCACTGGGGCAAAGCTGCCTGCCATCCAGGGCCTCTACACCAGGCGGTGTCAGAGGAAGGCCCTGAAAATTGTCAAAGACCCCAGCCACCCCAGTCATAGACTGTTCTCTCTACTACCGCATGGCAAACGGTACTGGAGTGCAAGTCTAGGACAAAAAGGCTTCTCAACAGTTTTTACCCCCAAGCCATAAGACTCCTGAACAGGTAACCAAATGGTTACCCGGACTATTTGCATTGTGCTGCCACCCCCAGCCCCTCTTCTACGCTGCTACTCTGTTTATCTTATATGCATAGCCACTTTAACTATACATTCATGTATATACTACCTCAATTGGCCCGACCAACCAGTGCTCCCGCACATTGGCTTACCGGGCTATCTGCATTGTGTCCCACCACCCGCCAACCCCTCTTTTTACGCTACTGCTACTCTGTTCATCATATATGCATAGTCACTTTAACCAACCCACATGTACATAGTACCTCAATAAGCCTGACTAACACGTATATAGCCTCGCTACTCTTATTTTCAAATGTCTTTTTACTGTTTTATTTCTTGACTTACCTACACACACACACACACTTTCTCTCTGCACTATTGGTTAGAGCTGGTAAGTAAGCATTTCACTGTTCATTGTCGGCGTTCACTGTCGGTAAGCATTTCACTGTCGGCGCACATGACAAATAAACTTTGATTTGATGATGGGCTCGTTGTAATGGCTGGAATGGAATTAATGAGCTGAGTCAAATGTGATGTCCATGTGTTTGATGTGGTTGATACCATTCCATTAATTTCACTCCAGCCATGACAATGAGCCCGTCCTCCTATAGCTCCTCCCACCAGCCACCACTGATCTCTATAGTTAAGGCTGTACAATGCATATGCCCCAATGCAAGTATGCAGTCTATTACAGCCACAGTGGGATCTGAACAGTTTGTTTACTGTTTATTGTCAAATAAATACATTATTGTATTTATTATTAAGTTACGTAACAACATTTCAACCTTGTTTATCATTATCTAATCCAAATGTGGAATTATTCCCCGATTTGTTGCCGTTTGGATCAGTTTCAATTATGGACTTTTATTTTGAAAGCGATCCGCAAATTCCACTATTGTGGATCATCCCTATTGTGGTTAGCTTCACACATAGTCGTATGAGTTCTACAATAGGGAAGGGCATGGTAACATGGACTGGAGTTTGACAGGTAAGGTCCACCACGCCGGGCTGAATATCGGGAACCAAACTTTGTAATTGTCCGGCCAGGTCTGGACAATTTGCTGACAGTTTTTTGTCAAGCGATTTGGTTTAGCTGTGTCCAATAGCCTACTCTGTTTATAATTGGCTATTGACGTTGAAATGAATTGAGCGTCTCCGGTTGAGGATTTTCGTGACGAGCGTATATGTTGCGCAATCTAAAGTTGGTGAAGTTTATTTTAAATTGAGTTTCCAATCGTCAGCCTAGATAGATTTGTATTAGCCTATAATCAAATGCTGGGCTTCTTTCTGTCGCGTTTGAACTTGTCATTTCAGACATGTGCCTTGGATTTGTTGATAGTAGGCCTACGTTAGCCCATTATTATTATTATTACTGATAAAAATATAAACGCAACATGTAACAATTAACGATTTTACTGTTACAGGCCATATAAGGAAATCAGTCAATTTAAATACATTTATTAGGCCCTAATCTATAGATTTCACATGACTGGGCAGGTGCACAGCCATGGATGAGCCTAGGAGGGCATAGGCCCACCCACTGGGGAACCAAGTCCAGGCATTCAGAATTAGTTTTTCCCCACAAAAGGGCTTTATTACAGACAGAAATACTTCTGTTTCATCAGCTGTCCGGGTGGCTGGTCTCAGATGATCCCGCAGGTGAAGAAGCCGGATGTGGAGTTCCTGGGCTGGCGTGGTTACACGTGGTTGTGAGCCGGTTGGATGTGCAGCCAAATTCTTTTAAATGAGGTTGGCGGTAGTTTATGGTAGAGAAATTAACATTTAATTAACTGGCAACAGCTCTGGGGGACATTCCTGCAGTCAGCATGCCAATTGCACACTCCATCAAAACTTGAGACATCTGTTGCATTGTTGTGTGACAAAACTGCACATTTTAGAGTGTCCTTTTATTGTCCCCATCACAAGGTGCACCTGTGTAATGATCATGCTATTTAATCTGCTTCTTGATATGCCACACCTGTCAGGTGGATGGATTATCTTGGCAAAGGAGAAATGCTCACGAACAGGGATTGTAAACAAATTTGTGCGCAACGTTTGTGAGAAGCTTTTTGTGCGTTTGGAACATTCTTGGAATCTTTGATTTCACTTCAAGAAACATGGGACCAACACTTTACATGTCACGTTTATATTTTAGTAAAGTATAGTAGGCCTATTTCAGCTCCCCTTGTGTTTTTGATCTAATAGATTGCACATGATATGTTATTCATATATATTTGTTTCATTCTGCTTTACATAGTCACACACATACCTGATGTGTAGCCATGTTCGGTGTTTGTCCTGAAATCTGAGTGGTATCATTTCCCACCCTCTCTAGCCTATAGTTAAAGGGATAGTTCACCCAAATAACAAAATTATCAAAATGTTTTCCTTACCCTGTAAGCAGTCTATGAAAATGGTATGACAGAGATCTATGTTTTGTTTACCTGGCCACTGTCTCCAAAACCTACATTTTTTTTTCTTTAAGGAATTTGTGAAACAAATCCAATGCATGTCAATATCACTGATATTTGCATTTTTTTGCATGTCATATGCAAAGCATCAAAGCATGGATTTAATTTGCTGTCTCACCGTGTCCATAGACTGCTTACACGGTAAGGAAACCAATATGTAATTTGGGCGAATTATATCTTTAACTGTAGCAAATGAGGTAGTACTGTTAGATATTGAACCAACAACACCCTGCGCTTCTGTTCCATAAAAGTCCAGGCTTCATGACAGACTTGGCTACAGTACACTTACACGCAGAGAGGCTATTCTGACACCCTTCAATGTTGGTTTATTTGTGTGTTTATGTCCCTATCTCCCATAGCCTACACATAAGCTTTCTATGCTATTACTGCTATCAATCACCTGTTGTTGTTTCTGCAGGGTGACATACTGTAGAGAGGTCTGTAGCAATGGAGGATTTCTGGGTGGTGGTCCTGGCAGGGCTGAAGGTGTGGGTCTACCTCATTGTGGCTCTTCTCATGGTGCCTGCCATGTTTGGCTTCTCCCTGGGCATCTCTGAGACATACATGAAGATCCTGGTCAAAACCCTTGAGGTAAACTCTGTTCAGAAGTAGGGGGGTACAACAAAATGGGAAAGAGGAAACGTAATACTTATACACTCTGTAAAATCTGGTGAACTGCATCACTCAGACAACGTGAGGGGAACAGCTTCATGTGTCTATAGTTGTCTTAAATGTTATCTATTCATCATGTCCTAAATATAAGACTTGTGGCATTAATGTATGCATTTATACCACAGCATTAGTGAGGGAGAAACAAATCGATACAGTTTCATATCGCAATATTATTTTGAGCAGGTGGGCTGTACCTGCATCAAAACTCCAGTAATTTCCCTTCATAGCATGTTCTCATCTTCTTAAACATGGAGCCAATTTGTTTTCAGCACTTTTATTTCCATGACTGATCAAAAGTCGTTTTCTCGTGGCTCTTGTCCCTCTGCAGCAGACATATGGTGATCAATATGCTTGGAACTTTGAATCGCAATAAATGTATAGAACTGACATGATTTCTGACAGAAAAGCACATATGTTCTCTGCACTTTTCCATCTGAACATCCTGTAACCTTGTGGCCTCCTGGGGAAAGAAAACAAACTTTCAAACCCTGTCCAGGGGCTTATCTGGGGTGAGAGTTCAGGGGTGAATATGTGTATGTCCTTTCTCTCCTGTCCTGCTGTGGGTCATGGGGTGAGATGTCAAAGCCTAAAGATGTTTCTCATCTCTCATATTCTCCAGTGGGCCACGTTGAGGATCCAGACAGTCAACAAAGAGCAGCATATAATCGAATCCTCTGCATCCAACGGTGAGCAGAGCTCAGCTCATTGGATTAATTTGCTTGATCGATATATAGGATGGATGAATGGATAGAGAGATTTATTTACTCATTGGTCTCTGATAAGGAAATGATTGTGGGCATTCCCTATAGTTGCATGGTTGATCATTTAGGCGTACAAGTCTGGCCAATGTGGAAAGAGAAACCTCAATGTTTTCAGTCACTCCCTTTACTCACACTCCCGTTGCCATTGAGAAACTCATAAAGAAACATATACAGTATGTTTCTATTCGGTCTGTTTCTCCTCTCTCTCAACAACACTGGTTCCCAAAGACACTGTTTATCTGCAGTGTTCAGAAGCTAATTTACATGTAAAGTGCCTTAGAACAAATCCTGTATGTTAGTGTACCATAGTAGTTAAACAGGTTTTCCTCTGTGGAGTGCATTGAAAATATCATGTCAGGACTGATTTCAGTCAGCTGTCAATGGTTGAAATAGGTTGCACATATAATATATATATTCTCAATGTGCTCAAGGCACGTTAGGTGGGATGGGGTAACCTATATGAAATTATAAACTGGATGGTTCAAGCCCTGAATGATGATTGGCTGACAGTATGACAATACTTACATTTTTACTCCATAATTACATTGGTAAGCACTTTATAACAGCAATAAGGCACCTCTGGGGTTTATGGTATATGACCAATATACCACGACTAAGGGCTGTATCCAGGCACTCCGCATTGCATCACGCATAAGTACAGCCCTTAGTCGTGGTATATTGCCAGGACCGCCACCCCCTTGAGCCGTATTGCTTAATTATACCACTGAGAACCTAGAGACGGTGTAAACCTGATTTTTATTTGCTTTATTTTTAATTATTTGTATAGTGCTTGCAGTGGAAGGCTTGGAACAGTCTCTGTTAATTAGCAGACCGTGAGAATTTACAATGTTCTGTGCTGAATGATGTGGCTCTGTGCTGGCTGCCGATCTATCCACTGACGCAATCACTTCACAATTAGCAGTCTTATAGGTTTGTCAGGGGGCAATTCAATCAAACTCACAGCGCTGTGTTCACTAGCTAGCACAGCACATCAAGATGCTCTTTTAATTTGTTATATATAAACTCACAGGATGGTTTCTGTATTGTACTCCCCTCACTGTAGATGCTGGTTGTAGTTTTCAAAGAAAACAAATGGGTCCAGCATAAACATTGCTTTAGCAGGATTGATTGAATTCAGCATAAAGTCAGTCACTCTGTCTCTCTCCTGAACTTTGCCTCGTGCATCATCAGATTGAGTCTCCTCAGCTGATTTCACTGCCTTCAGACCTCTAGGAGGAAGGGATACACTGTGGTGGGGTAATCTGATCCTAGACCTGTGATTACCTCGAGATGACAGACACACAAAGGGCAGTTTACTATGTTTGATGGCCTGTCATTTCTTATGGATTCTGTAGGAAAATGATATTGGTGATTTAACCTGTTTAGGATCAGGGTTGTGGTTAGTGATTCTTCCACTCAGCTATCAGCCCAAGATTTCTCAATATGGAGCAACAGTGTGAGTTAGTTGGTGACACTCTCTTAAATGTGTTGCAGTTCTGTGACTCATTTCCTTCCTCGACAGCTCCTAACATGCCCATGGTCGTTTGACACATTTGTCATTCAAAATGAATAAACTTATTGGACTTTGAAGCTCTTTGTTTGTGACTCTGTGAATGTTGTCTGTATTGATGGTAAAATATAAAACAAATGAATCTTTATCAACTACAGATATGATAGGATATGATCACATCTGAAAATGATATAGGGTTGACTAGGTGATATCTTTGTGTGTGGATTTCCAGGCCTCATCCAGAGGGATGATGGTTCTATGGAGGAGGCGCTTGGAGAGTTGAGACGCAGTCGCCCTAAACCACCAGTGGGAGGGGACTTCACACTCAGCGACTGTTTCTACTTCTACAGACGAGGCATCGAAGACATCGTAGAGGATGAGGTGAGATCACAACTAGAATAAGATTGATGCTTAATTCCAAATGTACCCCTAATGCTAGATATTCCATGATGGCCCCTGATAGATCTGATCTATACAGTAATGCTTAACTCTCTGGTAGGCTAAGATGAGTTTCCTAGTTATTGCCTTTACTGCACACGTCCTTTCATATCAACGAAGAGGCATCAGGAAGTGTTTAGGGCCAGGGGTTGATTCAGGATTGGGAAAAACAGTACAAGGTCTATTCAAAGTCCAGACTTTCTTTCTGTACAGGTAGGCCTACATTATTTGTAATGTTGTTCTTCTGATTTCAAGGTGACCCAGCGGTTTTCATCAGAGGAGCTGGTGTCGTGGAACCTGCTAACTCGCACTAACATCGACTTCCAGTACATCAGCCTCAAACTGACTATGGTCTGGGGGCTGGGCGTGTTCATACGCTACTGCATCTTGGCTCCACTCAGGTAACACCTGGGAGTGTGAAATCATTCATAATCACTCTTCCCCTATAGCAAGGCCTCAGTTCTCCTACAGTTCACATCCCTGAACCAAACATACATGCCATGCACCAGTAATATTAAATGCAGTGCTTACCACAGATAATCCAGCTAGTGGCTGAATAGACAGGATGCACAACCACAGATATCAATAAAGTGTGGAGCACAGGTGGCTGCTGAGGGGAGGACGGCTCATAATAATGTCCGGAGCGGTGCGAATGGCATCAAACACCTGGAGCCATGTGATTGGTGTACTTGTTACCATTCCACTGATTCCACTCCAGTCATTACTACGAGCCCGTTCTCCCCAATTAAGGTGCCACCAACCTCCTGTGGTGTGGAGTGTTGGCTCATGACCAGCATAATGTGTTGTTGTGTCATGTATGTTCCTGAGTGCGAATGTTTTCTTTCAGGATCACGCTGGCATCTATAGGCCTGACCTGGCTGGTGATAGGAACCACTGCTGTAGGATTCCTCCCGAACTGGAGGTACACTTACACAGCTTTCAATCTACAAGTTCACACAGGATTGTTTTAAAGACTGAGACATTCCTCTCGTCATTATATTTTAGTAATCTTTAAGGTAGCATCTTGTGTGTCCGTCCGTCTGTGTGTTTTGTAGGCTGAAGTCCTGGCTGAGCGATTGGGTCCATGTGATGTGCTACAGGATCTGTGCCCGAGGCCTCTCCTGCACCATCCACTACTATAACAAGTCAGTTAACTGACCTCCCCTCTCGCACATCACTACTCAGCAAGCTATTACACACCATCTTGTCACCAAGTGACCCTACTGTTGGTCCTCATGATGTGTGCAGAGATTTTTTTTATTTTACTTTAGAGAGTGTGTGTGTGTGTGTGTGTGGTCTCCATCTTGTTTTACAGAGAAAACAGACCCAGAAAAGGAGGAATCTGTGTGGCCAATCACACCTCCCCGATTGATATCGTAATTCTTTGCAACGATGGGTGTTACGCCATGGTACGTGAAATAAAGCTGACATTAAACCTCACTTGAAATGGCTGAACTGTGTGAAATTTGTTGATTGACGCTCAATCGACTGCTTTCTCTCTCTGTAGCCTATTTTTATTTTGTACACCATTTTATACATGTTTGTGTACCTTACATTTATCTGGCAATTTACTACTTTATACTTCTTTAATCCAAATCAGATTAATTGTCTGTGAAAGGAATTCTGAGGACTTTATTTGGGATTTGATCTGATGTGTTTTAGGTGGGCCAGTCACATGGTGGTCTGATGGGAGTGCTGCAGAGGGCCATGGCCAGGTCCTGTCCTCACATCTGGTTTGAGAGAGCTGATATGAAAGATCGCCACCTGGTGGCCAAGAGGTGAGTTTACCTATTCACTGTTATTCCCATCTCTACCTACAATGTTCAGACAAGCAATGACATGCCCATTGAAAATGGCTACAGACAAATAATCAGTCATATCTAATCATATTTCCTCATCCTGATAATGTACTCCTGCCAGACAGCTTACTTACAGTATGTTCTCTGCTTTATAGGTGCTTGTCAGTAAAACCAAACTCTAGCACATTCATGCACAAATGTATTAGTCACAAGTCATTGCCATTGACAGTTAGGGATATAATTTAACACTGACATTTTCTGATATGGACATGCATTATAGTTCCAATTGGAGCTATGTTCATACTCCTCCCAGATATAAAGTTAGGTTTTCTAACTGTTATTAATGTTTACAGGTTGACGGATCACGTGAATGACAACACAAAGCTTCCTATATTGATCTTTCCAGAAGGTGGGTTATATTAAATTTGGATAGTCAGTCCATCTGTAGATGCTCTACAATCTACTAACCCTAACTCTAACCTTAACCCCAAGCTTAACCCTCACCCTTATTCTACTCCTAACCCTAGCAAGCAGTTGCTTATCAACAGATGGTCATGCTAACAACAAACTATCTGTAGAGCATCTACAGATGGAAAATCCGGGCTATCCGAATCGGTAAGTGCTACATTGGCCAAATGGATTAGCATGAAGTTGCCCTTAGACACTGATTTAAGCCAGTGCCTTGGTTAGTTAGGGTAAACTGATCCTACACCTACAAATATACATATGCTGTATACCAGGTATTCCCAAACTGAAATCATTTTCTTCACATTTTCAAACAGTACATTTGTATTTTCCAACGGGGCTATACATTTGGGTGAGTTTTTTTTTTTCTCGCCTGAGTAGCCTAGTTTGACTGCCAAAAAACCATCTAGTGTTCAGCAAAATAACAACACAATGTCAAATACAGGTAGTCTTGTCAAATAATTAACATCCAATCACGTTCACCGTTACTCTGTCACGGGAAACATTCACTCTTGCGCAGATATTTAGAAACGAAACATGACCATTTGAAAAATAAGCCACAGGATTTTTTAAATAAAAAATAAAGACGTTTGAGTAGTAAGACATGTATAAAAGCAACAGATACCATTAATAAGACGGGGGCTAGAAGCGTCTTATATGGTGAGCTACCGAGTGGCAAGGATAGGCAAGACCCATGCTATTGTGGAGGACTTCATTCTTCCTGCTGCCTTCGATATGGCAGAGACAATGTTGGGAGAAAAGGCCAAAAAAAATGAAACAGACAATGTCTCAATCAAACAACACTGTTTCACGATGCATCAGTGACATGGCAGGAGATGTTTTGAAACAATTACTATGCGTTCAGCTGGATGAGTCAACAGACGTGGAGGGCCTGGCACATCTGGTATATGTCCGTTACGTTTATGGGGGGTCAATTAAGGAAGACAACCTCTTCTGGAAACCAGGACAACATGAGAGGGTATTTTTAAAGTACTGGACAGCTTTTTGACATCAAATTGAATTTGGTGGTCAAGATGTTGGTATCTGTACTGATGGTGCAAAATCCATGACAGGAAGACATAGTGGAGTGGTAACGCACGTGCTAGCAGTTGCTCCAGACGCCACTTGGGTACACTGCAGCGTCCCCCGAGAGGCTCTTGCTGCCAGGGAAATCCTGACCGCTCGAAAGATGTTTTGGACACTACAGTGAAAATGGTTAACTTTGTTAAAGCAAGGCCCCTGAACTCTTGTGTATTTTCTGCACTATGCAATGATATGGGCAGCGACCATGTAACGCTTTTACAACATACAGAAGTGCGCTGGTTATCAAGGGGCGAAGTATTGACACGTTTTTTAAAATTGAGAGACGAGTTTAAAGTTTTCTTTACTGACCATAATTTCCACTTGTCTGACCTCTTGCATGATGACAAATTTCTCACACGACTGGCCTATCCGGGTGATGTCTTTTCTCGCCTGAATGATCTGAATCTAGGATTACATGGACTCTCTGCAACTATATTCAATGTGCGGGACAACATTGAGGCTATGATTGAGAAGTTGGAGCTCTTTTCTGTCTCCATTAACAAGGACAACACGCAGGTCTTTCCATCATTGTATGATTTGTTTTGCGTGCAAATGAATTCAAGCTTACGGACAATGTCAAATGTGATATATCGAAGCACCTGATTAAGCTGGGTACGCAGATACCTTCCTGAAACAGACGACATATACCACTGGATTCTCTATACCTTTCATGCCCTGCCTCTAGTCCACTTACCGATATCTGAAAAAAAGAGCCTGTGAACATTCAATTTAATCAGAAGCCACTGCCAGATTTCTGGATACTACGCTCAGAGTTTCTTGCCTTGGCAAATCGCGCTGTTAAGACACTGATGCCCTTTGCAACCACGTACCTATGTGAGAGTGGATTCTCGGCCCTCACTAGCATGAAAACTAAATAC
The DNA here is from genome assembly GCF_036934945.1 of Oncorhynchus masou masou. Taxonomy (NCBI): domain Eukaryota; kingdom Metazoa; phylum Chordata; class Actinopteri; order Salmoniformes; family Salmonidae; genus Oncorhynchus; species Oncorhynchus masou. The sequence continues at coordinate 18,003,597 of NC_088236.1, read as the reverse complement.
AGGCACAGACTGTGTGGAAAATGATTTAAGACTGAGACTCTCCAATACAACCCAACATTGCAGAGTTATGTGCATCCTTTCAAACACACCCTTCTCATTAACCTGTGGTGAGTTATTCACAATTTTCAATGAACAAATAAGGTTTTATAGGTAAGATGGCTAAATAAAGAGCAAAATTATTGATCATTATTATATTATTATTTGTGCCCTGCTCCTATAAGAGCTCTTTGAAACTTCCCACAAGCTGGGTTACAATGACAACTCGCACTCATGCTTATGTTTAATAAATGTATAGTGTGTGTGGCAGGCTTACAATGATGGCAAAAAAACAACAATTGAGAGTGCGCTGACCCTGGTGCGAGAGGGGGTACGCAGCTGGAGGTTGAATGTTTTGAAGGAGTACGGGACTTTAAAAAGTTTGGGAACCACTGCTGTATACAGTGTATGCAAGTCACGTGTGTGTAATATATATATATATATATATCTCATATGCAGGGCCTTGCAGTTGTCACCCTTTTCTGTCATTTTGGAGAGCATTGTTATCATCTTAGGATCTGTATACTGTATGTTTGTGGTGGTTGTGGCTTATCTACAGTGCATATTTCTGGTGTCCTCAGGGACCTGTATCAACAACACGTCTGTCATGATGTTCAAAAAGGGAAGTTTTGAGATTGGAGGAACAATATACCCAGTAGCCATAAAGGTGAGGCATCAATATCACTGCTTCTGTCCAGTAGTTGACTTTTCCCTAAATCACGCAAGATGGCATTGGGAAAGTTGCAAGAAAATGTCAGCATGTCTTTGAAGAGGTGTTCTGTCAACTGTGGGACCATCTCCCTCCCGCAGTATGACCCTCAGTTTGGGGATGCGTTCTGGAACAGTGCCAAGTACAACATGGTGAGCTACCTGCTGAGGATGATGACCAGCTGGGCTATAGTCTGCAACGTCTGGTACCTGCCAGCCATGACCCAACAGGTGTGTGTATACAACACACAGACACACACAACCTGCCAGCCATGACCCAACAGGTGTGTGTATACAACACACAGACACACACAACCTGCCAGCCATGACCCAACAGGTGTGTGTATACAACACACAGACACACACAACCTGCCAGCCATGACCCAACAGGTGTGTGTATACAACACACAGACACACACAACCTGCCAGCCATGACCCAACAGGTGTGTGTATACAACACACAGACACACACAACCTGCCAGCCATGACCCAACAGGTGTGTGTATACAACACACAGACACACACAACCTGCCAGCCATGACCCAACAGGTGTGTGTATACAACACACAGACACACACAACCTGCCAGCCATGACCCAACAGGTGTGTGTATACAACACACAGACACACACAACCTGCCAGCCATGACCCAACAGGTGTGTGTATACAACACACAGACACACACAACCTGCCAGCCATGACCCAACAGGTGTGTGTATACAACACACAGACACACACAACCTGCCAGCCATGACCCAACAGGTGTGTGTATACAACACACAACCTGCCAGCCATGACCCAACAGGTGTGTGTATACAACACACAGACACACAACCTGCCAGCCATGACCCAACAGGTGTGTGTATACAACACTAAGACACACACAACCTGCCAGCCATGACCCAGCAGGTGTGTGTATACAACACACAGACACACACAACCTGCCAGCCATGACCCAACAGGTGTGTGTATACAACACACAGACACACACAACCTGCCAGCCATGACCCAACAGGTGTGTGTATACAACACACAGACACACAACCTGCCAGCCATGACCCAACAGGTGTGTGTATACAACACACACACACAACCTGCCAGCCATGACCCAGCAGGTGTGTGTATACAACACACAGACACACACAACCTGCCAGCCATGCACCGAGTGCCACTGATCTATTTCCTCTTTTCCCAGGCAGGGGAGGATGCTGTCCAGTTTGCCAACAGAGTCAAGTCTGCCATCGCACATCGGGGGGGGCTAGTGGACTTGTCCTGGTAAGAATATCCTTCTGTCCTTCTAAGGATTTTCTGATAATTCACTTGCACTAGAGTCTGGGGAAAAACATTTGACAGTCTAACTGCCTCGTACTGGACTGTCTTTGACCTAGGCAGTGAAGGCATTGGGGACCTCTGCTGAGGAATGGGATAGTTTCTCTTGAGTTTGTTTTGTCATCTTGTACATGCGTATTATGTTTTATTTGTAAATTGTGTATATGCTGCTGAGTGGCTCAGCGGTCTAAGCCACTGCATCTCAGTGCTTGAGGCGTCACTACAGACACCCTGGTTCGAATCCAGGCCGCGATTGGGAATCTCATAGGGCAGAGCACAATTGGCCCAGCATCGTCGTGGTTTGGCCGATGTAGGCCGTCATTGTAAATAAGAATGTATTCTTAACGGACTTGCCTAGTTAAATAAATATGCAGGGCTCCCCTGTAAAAGAGACCTTGGTCTCAATGGGTCTCCTTGTTAAAATAAAGGGGAAACAAAAAAAGGCACACGGATTTGCTGTAGATTCGCTTGAGCACAGATACGTTTGTTTCTTAAAAAACATACATTCGTAAAGAACATTGGTCCCATGGGGCTCAGTTGGTAAAGCATGGCGCTTGCAACGCCAGAGTTGTGGGTTCAATACCCACAGGGAACCAGTTTGGGAAAAGTACGAAATGTATAAGTGTCTGCTAAATTACAAATGTAAATGTTTCTTGTGTGTGTTTGTTCCTGTATAGGGATGGGGGCCTGAAGAGAGCCAAGGTGAAGGATATGTTTAAAGAGGAGCAGCAGAAGATGTACAGCAGCATGGTGGTTGGGAGTGAGGAGGACAACAGCAGTCACAGCGACTGACACCCTCCACTACCACATCCCTGCCTGATGACTGACGAATACCGATGACCACGGACTAGACTGCCATCGTGTGGATGGACCATTCAGGGATGTAACATTGACAGTGTCTTGCAGACTGTATGATAACTGATAAGCCAATTTGCATGACATTGGAAAGACTGTGTCAACACTAGAACTGTAAAGGAGATGGGGTGGCAGGTCTGATTAGAATAGCTCTTTATTGTGCTGCTGTAAAAAATGGTTCTGCTAGGAAATGACTATGAAATCCTGTTTGGCATTCGAATGAATTAATAACCTTGTGACCGTATAACTTTTTGTTGTTGTTTAATCCCAGAGTTCTGAATGTCAGCGTTTTGTTATGCATATACGATGACTGTTTATTTTGTGTGTGAATGTTTTTTTTTTTTCCCTGTATGTTGAGCCCAGGAGATCAATCAATGCTGCTAATTGTTTGAAAATAAACATTAGTCTTCAGCTGTTCCCTATTTTAGGGATGTGTTTATTAACAAGCTCAGCTACTAGAACAAGGTAGTCAGAATCAGTAAAACTGATTGAATTGATGATTTTAAATGTTTTATAAACAGTGTTGTGACTAGTTTTGCATGGTATGCCGGTACCACGATTTGATATCACGGCAGTGGCGATTTTTGCATGTAAATCTTGGTGGGGCAAAAAATATGAACAACGGAATGCAAAGCCACTGCATGAAACAATACATTAATTGCACTCAAACGGTGCCCACAAACTGTTAGGACCTACATAAAGCTGTCCCGACATCTTACCACTCCCTACAATTGGCTATCAGTGGAGCCTTTTCTGGAAGTGAAACAGTTCATTCAGCCTCTTTTACTACCTTTTAAGAACATGGCTGACTTGCTTAAACAAATGTGGTTTCTAATGACAATTGAGATGTACAAACTGGCATAAGGGAATGCCAAGCGGATAGGAGGCAATCCGTAATTTCAATAAAGACAATGAACAAGCTCGGACAGATGTAACGTTAGTCAATACAACTATTTGTTTATCACTTAAAACAGAGCGACAGAATTCAGAACATGGGCTGTTCTTACAGTGCTCTCTCTCTGTACACCCAGTTAGAACCGTCGGCAAAATAATACAATATTCAATGATTCATTTCTCCAAAACAGGTTATAGGCTACAGTAGAACAGTCAAAAGTAGGCAAAGTTAAGAGAGGTATATAGACCAAGTTATTAGGGTGAGGCACATGGCTACTAACATCTTACTACACAACATGCTTAGTATTACTTTCTTAGTGTTAGGGGTGTGTATCGGAGGCTAGGTCAGGTGCAGGAGAGCAGAGTGTAGTGAACAGGCTCACTTTTTTTCCGGTCAAAATGACAGCACAAAATAACATGTGCCCAACACACGGAACATAGACAAAAAATATTGAGCGTAACAATATCCACAAAATCAAAATACACTTAACACAAACAATCCTACATGATGGGGAACAGAGGAATAAATACATATGATTTGATTGGGGAATGAAAACCAGGTGTGCAGGGAACAAGACAAAACAAATAGATACATAAAAAATGCCGGTAACGAAAGCCGATAACACCGAACGCCGCCCGAACAAAGAGAGGAGCCAACTTCGGCGGAAGTCGTGACACTTAGCTACAGTAGACATATCTCCCTGGCATATTACATAATTTATGACGCAGCATACAAAACATTTTTGGACTCACATTGTTGTGCACGGCTCACTTGAACAGGAAGGTGGCGCGGAGGTCCTCCAAGTTAAGTTGTTTTGAGTGCTGCACAAATCTTGCTTCATTGACAGCATGGCCAATGTTGAATTTTATAATTTGAAACGTAGAAAAGTGCCCCTTAATCCTAGATTTGGGACCACACAGCCACTGTCACTGATTCCTTCCAAACCACTCGTTGAATTTGCGATTTCCAACTTGTGTTGGATGGCCAATGAGCACCGATACATTTTATCTATAATATATTTTCATTATTTCTCTTCCTATGACAAGGAGTAAAAATTATTTGCCAGTAGATTGTCGACTTGATTCATGATGATCACTGCTAGCTAAGATTGTGAAAGTATGATGTTGACATGATCATTCCAATCAAAGCTACTGTACATATAACGTGATTTGAAGTCATTTTATCTGTGGCCAATGACCTTGAGCCTTCTTGGATGGGCACTTCTAATGTAACTCTATGGCAGCACCCAAGGGGCTAGAATTTTCGAAGTCTTCGCTGAGACTTGGTGGTGACGTAGTACCCCATGAGTGACAGAACACTGAGCCAATCACGGTGCAACGCTCCATATTTTCTGTTGGCTTGCCCCACCACACAAAGCACTGAGCTAGGCTGAAACACCTACATTTTGGAGCTGCCTTACTCAAGAAAACACGTTTATATGCGGCCTTGTTAACTCAATGATATATATTATTTTTACATAATTTTCAAACTGATATGTGACACGTATTAATACCAAAATAAAATGCAAAACAGGCAAGCTCCCCCAAAAAGTATTTTTAATATATTATTTGTTTTTGCAAAAAATGTGGGGCTCAAAACCCCACCTGCCCTGAATGATGGGACGCACTGTATCGTGCTACCAAAACATACATTTATACCAACATTTTAGAATACCTTAGTACCTTCACATGATACTACCGAACATGCAGTTTTACAGCACATAAAGTGTATCTTCTCTAGCCTAAACGGTTAAAACAATATGACCCATGTTACCGGATGTGCCCTTTTTAACATTTCTATCGCGATTCGTGCGCATTTTATATAATTTCACAAACCATGTCGCGGGCCGTTTTAAACCTATCCCAGATCGCTAATTATTGGGTTGATAACAAACAACGATGTGCTTCAAAATGTATGATTTATATAGGGGTAATGTCAGCCAAAACTCTGTCAAACTCTGGTGCCTAACGTTTTAAAAGTTGTCTATGAGGGAGACAGAGAGAATGTGTGTGTTAAGGTTTCATGCAGTGTTTCCCCTTTACTGCCACAACGACATGCAGATCATTATGCATGTATATCACAGGAGGTTGTTGGCACCTTAATTGGGGAGGGCGGGTTCGTGATAATGTCTGGAGCGGAATCAGTGGGATGGAATCAAACATGGTTTCTATGTGTTTGATGGAATTCAATATGTGCCGTTCCAGCCATTACTTCCTCCCTTCAGCAGCTTCCTCCCCCCCACTATTCCAGCCAAATCACAGGCAGGCCAGATGAAAACAAGAAAGTTGTTTTGTACAAGTAATGTTTTGCTTGACACATCAACAAAAACATGCTTTTGATGGAAAACATCCATAGATGCTGTTAGAATGAAATAGCCTAAAATGGTGTGAGGCATGGTTTTATTAAATAGTTGTATTATTGTTAAATGTTAATTGACCATTTTAGCAGAGAGAACTTGATGCATTGCAACAATTGCCACACATGGACATGATTCCAAAAATATGTTTCGCTTCATCAGGATGCAACATTTGTTTTAAACAAGATGTCTCGTTTAATTCAACAGAGAGTAAAGATAATTTCACCCACCTTCTCAGATAGGAATCACAGTTCTTGAAAGGTTTTGCCTCTTTCTTCACGCCATCTGGTGCCCATGCTATGGATGTATCTATCCCCACATCTACTCTGCCTGCAGCTCCAGAAGATATAGGCATCTCTGCTTCTTCTACAACGACAACATCTCACACTGCAAAAACTAAAACATCCCACAAACACCTAAGTCTAGGGACTTAGAAGAGTATAGCTGGTATCCTAAGCCTTGTGTACAAATTTGTCCGTCCAGTTCTGCATCTGTTTTGACCAGGAGAATGTGGTGGCTGTCTGGCAGTGGAGTTTACAAAAGGGTTTGTTGTTGTATCCACGACAACCAAAGCCTAAATGACTGGAACCAGAGTCACATATAAATATATGGCTCTGACTGGAACTACACAGCCTCATTGAAGTGTGGCCCTTTCTCCTGAATGTGCCAAAAAAAGTCCTATTTGGGGTATTAATCTAAATCTTGCACACGTTGAGGCGGATATGGATGTGGGAGGGGACTAAATATGTTGAATTGAGTATGTTTTGCTTTATTTTATAGTGTTCAGGTGTAGTTTGTGAGTTTTGTTTCCGGTTCCGAGTCAGTCAGCTGTCAGAAACAAGAGTTTGTACATCTATAAAGATGACAACGCGTTCATTGAACTGCAACATCTAAATGTGAACTGGACAGTCGTGAAGAGGGCATGACAAAACCTTTTCCCTCTCAGGAGACTGAAAAGATTTGACATGGGTCCCCAGATCCTCAAAAGGTTCTACAGCTGCACCATTGAGAGCATCCTGACCTGTTGCATCACCCCCTGGTATGGCAACTGCTCAGCATTTGCTCAGTAAGGTGCTACATAGGGTAGTGCGTATAGCCCAGTACATCACTGGGGCCAAGCTTTCTGCCATCCAGGACCTCTATACCAGGCGGTGTCTGAGGAAAGCCCATAAAATTGTCAGAGACTCTAGTTACCCAAGTCATAGATTGTTTTCTCTGCAACCGTACGGCAAGCTGTACCGGAGCGCCAAGTCTAGGACCAAAAGGCTCCTTAACATTTTCTAACCCCAAGCCATAAGACTGCTGAACAATTAATCAAATGGCCACCGGACTATTTACATTGACACCCCCCCCTCCATTTGTTTTGTACACTGCTGTTACTCGCTGTTTATTTTCTGTGTATAGTCACTTCACCCCCACCTACATGTACAAATTACCTCAACTAAATGGTACCCCCGTACACTGACTCGGTACTGGTATCCCCTGTATATAGGCTCGTTATTGTTATTTTATTGTGTTACTTTTTATAATTTTTTACTTTAGTTCATTTGGTAAATATTTTCTTAACTCTTCTTGAACTGCACTGTTGGTTTAGGGCTTGTAAGTAAGCATTTCACAGTAATACACTTGTTGTATTCGGCCAATGTGACAAATAAAGTTTGATTTGATTTGAAACAAGCCTAAACATTTCACAGACAGGTGTTGATTTTTAAATTTTTCTTTAGTGTATTGGCAAAAGACGAGCACAGAAGAGATTCCAGTTCTGCCCTTTCAGGTGTCAGAAGGTCTTTAGGACTCCTCCTTCTCGTCTCCGTGTGTGATGATGTAACACAGTGACTTGTAGTCGATGTTGCCGGCCACGTCAATTGGAGCCACAGAGAAGGCCTGATCCACCTGAGGATTTCATCAGGAGAGGACAGTGGGGTTAGGCAACTCATTGGGAACGGATCAAAATAAATGTGAACAGATTGATTCTACTGTCCTTGTAGGACTGTACTACTGATTGAATGATTGATCCATCTCTCTCTAGTAATATGTCAACTGTGCAATATTTAAAAAAATGTATTCTTCTTGTTAAGGAGGTAAGAAGGAGTTAGACATTACCAACCTCATCTGCTGTGAATTTATCAGCCTGGTTCATCAGTAATCGTCTAAACCTAAAAAAAAAAACATTTTTGAAAAGACAAAACAAATCGAATAAACTAACATTATACTCTACGTCATTGTACAGTTTGGCAAACTAGGAAGAGATTAAAATGATACTGACTCATCCTTGTTGACGAAGCCTGTGCCGTTTGGGTCAAAGAGCTTGAAGGCTGCGAGGATGGTGTCCTCAGGGTCTGTGCCTGTAGGGGGAGAGTCACGGTATATTCCATAGTTCAGCTAGCACGGACACACACACACACACACACACACACACACACACACACACACACAAACACACACACACACACACACACACACACACACACACACACACACAATCCAGCCTAATAACCAACAGTGTAACCCACATTATATGACATAACATCATAACATTGATATCAGGACATTCATACAGAGGAAACACTGATGAATGACTGTCCCTATGGCAAGAGTCTCAGCCTTCTAATTGTGAAGTAGATAGTGTGAGATGCCGAGGGATCTCACCATTGAGTTTCTCCCCAAACAAAGAGAGGAAAACGGTGAAGTTGATGGGACCCTTCCCCTCGTTCAACATCTCATCCAGCTCCTCATCCTTTACGTTCAACTTTCCTGGGAAACAAAAAAACAAATTATTATACCAACAAATGCACATGAACGCATGCACACAGACACACACACACACATTTGTAAAGAGACTGAATACCTAGCTGTCCATAGGTTTCCCTCAGATCCTGTTTTTTGATTACACCATCTCTGTCTTGGTCAATACAGCCGAAAGCCTGGAGACAGACACAGTACAACCGTAAGTTAGTAACAGTGGTGTAAGGTAACTAGCACAAATACTTTGAAGTGCTACTTAAGTACTTTACTATTAATATTTTTGAGAACTTTTACTTTTACTTCTATACTTCTATACATATAATCCATTTCACGCACCTATCAATATAACAAGTTATGTTGCACTATATTGGATCACTCCAATATGGTATCCTTCCGCACAGCAGCATACATTCCAAGTAAGGAATGCAGATTATTCCTGTGTACCTGGTAGTGCTGAGGCTGACCCTCTTAAATAGCTGTCAACGCACTACTTCCTCCTCATCCTATTTTTCGTCTCATTCCAGAGTGGATTCGCTTGGTAAGAGCTCTATGTTAGAGTATATGGGGGCAGAAGTATACCCACAGCTATTCAATAGCTTGGAGCAGATAGCTAGCTAGCCTCTCCATCTGGGTGCTATACTGCCCCCCCTCCCCACTCGTTTGCCTTGTCTCATTTCGTTTGGGTTTTGTTGTTGTTTGTATTACTTGTGACAGAGTGTACCAACAAGGGGTGATACTCGGTTTAGTCGCTGAGGGTTTGTCTTAGTAGACTGTGTGACTTGTCTATCCACCTCTTCGGTTTTAGCCTTCGGGTTCGGCGACCACGCCTACCCCGCAAGATCGGGAGACTGTATGTTTTGCACCAGCGGACTTGCAGTTCTCACATGATAGTGAGCTAGGTGTCGCGAGGCACAAGAGTGTTAAGCCCTCGCAAGGCTGCCAGCCCTGACGGCAACCCTAGCCGCGTCCTCAGAGCATGCACAGACCAGCTGACTGAAGTGTTTGTGGACATATTCGATCTCTCCCTATCCCAGTCTGCTGTCCCCACTTGCTTCAAGATGTCCACCATTGTTCCTATACCCAAGAACGCAAAGGTAACTGAACTAAATGACTATCGCTCCGTAGCACTCACTTCTGTCATCATGAAGTGCTTTGAGTGGCTAGTTAAGGATCATATCACCTCCACCTTACCCGACACCCTAGACCCACTGCAATTTGCATACTGCCCCAATAGATCCATGGATGATGCAATTGCCATCGCACTGCACACTGCCCTGTCCCATCTGCACAGGAGGTATATCTATGTAAGAAAGCTGTTCATAGACTACAGCTGAGCCTTCAACACCATAGTACCATCCAAGCTCATCATTAAGCTTGGGGCCCTGGGTCTGAACCCCACCCTGTGCATCTGGGTCCTTTACATCCTCAAGGACCGCCACAAGGCGGTGAAGGTGGGCAACAACACCTTCACTATGCTGGTCCTCAAAACTGGGGCCTCACAAGGGTGCATGCTCGGCATCCTCCTGTACTCCCTGTTCACCCATGACTCCGTGGCCACGCACACCTCCAACTCAATCATCAAATCTGCAGAGGACACAACAGTTATAGGCCTGATTACCAACAATGATGAAACAGCCTACAGGGAGGAGGTGAGGGCCCTGGCAGAGTGGTGCCAGGAAAATGACCTCCCCCTCAACAAAACGAATGAGCTAATCATGGACTTCAGGAGACCGCAGAGGGAGCACGCCCCCATCCACATTGACTGCGGTCGGTAAAAAGCAATGTGGTAAAGAAGGCGCAACAGCACTTCTTCAACCTCAGGAGGCTGAAGAAGTTCACCTTGGCCCCTTGGCCCACTGGTACGGCATCTGCACCGTCCGCAACCACAGGACTCGCATCACCGGTCAGCCCAACGCATCACCGGGGGCACTCTGCCTGCCTTCCTGGACATCTACCTCACCTGGTGTCACAGGAAGGCGAAGAAGATCATCAAAGACCTCAGCCACCCGAGCCACTGCCTGTTCACACCGTTAACATCCAGAAGGTGAGGTCAGTACAGGTGCATCAATGCTGGGACCAAGAGACTGAAAAACAGCTTCTATCTGAAGGCTGTTAAATAGCCGGCCTCCGCCCAGTACCTTACCCTGAACTTAGTCACTGTTACTAGCCGGCTACCACCCAGTTACTCAACCATACATCTTCGAGGCTGCTACCCTATGTACAGACATGGAACACTGGTCACTTTAATAATGTTTGCATACTGTTTAACCCATTTAAAATGTATATACTGTATTCTAGTCAAGTCCATCCTTTTCAACTATTGCTGTACATATACTATTCTATCCATGTATTATTCAGATATACTATATAGTCTATCCACATACTGTCCATTATTTCTATACATCCCAACCACAGGTTGGTGGCACCTTAATTGAGGAGGAACCGCTCATGGTAAGGCTCCCCAAATACAGGTATGCCAAGCTTGTAGCGTCATGTCCAAGAAGTCTCAAGGCTGTAAATGCTGACAAAGGTGCGTCAACAAAGTACTGAAAAAAGGGTCTGAGTACTTTTGTAAATGTGTTATTTCAGGTTTTTTTTTATATAAATTTGCAAAAAAATATTGAATCAATTTTAGAATATGTAATGTGATGTAATAAATGTGAAATAAATGTGATATGTAATGTGATGTAATAAAATGTGGAAAAAGTCAAGGGGTCTAAAGATTTTCTGAATGCTCTGTATGTATAGAGAAGTGCTTGTGTTCCTAGCTCCAACAGTGCAGTAATATCTAACAATACGCACAAATCTAAAAGTGAAAGAATGGAATTAAGAAATAGAGAAATATTAGGACGAGCAATGTCGGTGTCCAGAGTATGTATATATTTAGATGCACCTGTACAGGTGGACCTGTTTGCAACTCAGGAAAACACTCATTTCCCCAGCTGGTTCTCGATGTCGGACCCTACAGGACCTCTGGGTCTGGACACCCTCGCTCACAATTGGCTTTACGTGTTCCCACCATTTCCCCTGATCACAGCTATGCTAGACAGGGTCATTTTGATGGGCCACCAGCTGCACTTGATGGCTCCATGCTGGCCGAGACCACCATGGTTCAGCCTCCTGTTGTCCCTCTTGTTGGGGGCTCCATGGCAGCTGCCCCTGAGATCCAACCTGCTCTTTCAGACACTGTGGCATCCGGACCCACACCACCTCCAGCTTTGGGCTCGGCCTCTGAAAGGCGTTAGTGGACCAGTCTAACCGTGGTCACATACGTAACCTTTGTTGTCATCCCTAGCGCCTCTTAACTGGCGTACTCAATAAACACAAAGAGCATTTGTAAATTATGTTTGAGTTTTGAAGTGTGTCCCTGACTGTCCCGAAAATAAATTGTGTCTTTTCATTTGCTTCATATAAGGAATTTGATGTGTAGAATTTACTTGTACTTTTACTCAAGAATGACAATTAAATATTTTTTCCACCACTGTACTTAAGTCCATTTAAAACAGATACTTTTAGACTTTTACTCAAGTAGAATTTTGCTGGGTGACTTTCACTTCTACCTGAGTCATTTTCTATGAAGGTATCTTTGCTTTTACTCAAGTTTGATAATTGAGTACTTTTTTCACCAGTGGTTATCTTGCTTTTGTTTGGTTTTACCTTCATCATAAAATAAATAATTATTATCCAAATGTATTTATCACTTATATTTAAAGCAGTTTCCTCTGATGTCTAATGTCTATGAACCAGCAATCCAAACTACCAATATAGCACTTTTATGAATTAGACCGTGAAAGTGTAACTATACCTCCTTAAACTCCTGTATCTGGGACTGTTCGAACATGGAGAAGACATTGGAGCAGCTCTTCTGGGCTCCTCTCTGTCTCTTATTAGCAGCCTTCTTACTGGCCTGAGAAACCAGGACAAATAGACAGACACATGATCTTTGCTGTCACTCAGTCTGACCAGAGTGAGAGGAGAGAGGGAGTCAAACAAAAGCACTTACATCAACATGTAATAATTGAAGCATGTATTCTACGTGAAAGAGTATTGAGTGATGAATTCAAACATGTCACATACATTTTTGCCTCTTCTTCTTATACTAAATCATTCTAGTTTTACTTGACCAAGGTCATCCAAAGTCAGTATGATTTAAATTCAATTCAGCATGATTTACTTTCTAAGGACTTATATTTGTAATCAAAACAGTAGGATATTATAAAAGGGCTTTGAACACTGTAAAATGAGTTCCAATAGAAACCTAACACCAGATTTACTCTCTACATAGTCAAAAACGCTTCTAATATTGTATCACAACAATTAACTCCATTCCAGATCAATATTACAGAGATATATTGCTCAAAAGGAAAGTTAGATGGCAAATGATGAATAATATGGAGAATGTGATTTTTCTACTCACCATGTCAGTGTGTGTTGCGATGTCTCTCTTGGTCCAGGACTATGTGTGATTAGTGGGGAGGGTTTATATGTATGGCCCATGTTATCTTCTGCCCTCCTATAATAAGCCTGCAGTGGGTGCCATAGTCCCTTACATGGCCATCTCTAACCTCTCTCTGTGGGAACACGATAAGGACCCAAGGACCAGGATTCCACTGGGGTGGTAGAAGGAGATAGGGAGAGATATAGTTCAGGGGGGAGGGGTGATACAATGAGAGAAGAGAAGGGAGAGAGAGAGAGGGGAGGTGGATGTGCAGAGATACAGTGAGAGAGCGGGGATGGCGGGATATGGCAAACGAGGAGGTAGGATTTAGAGGATTGTGGGTATTATGTGATGCAATCTGAGTAGTCAGTAAAATCTCTACCGATGAAAAGTTGAGATGTTACCCATTGGTATGGCTGTTGTTTATACTCTTATTTCAGTTGTGTTGGGTGTTTGCCTGATTTTGTGTTACTCACCTACTCTTCGACTTTGCTGAACAGAAACGTTACAGTTCTTTATGACACCAAAGTATGTGGTCATGTACAGCAAAAGCCTAAATGTTTTATGATGATAGATACACAAAAGAAATATAATTTTTTTATAGCAACTTTATTTACAATAAACAAAGCACATTCTCATTCTTAGATATACATATTAGCAATTAAGACCTAAACTCATCATACATACCTTTTATAAAGAAGCATTTCATTTCCCACTAACAGGAAGTGAAAGACTAAACTGCAATACATTTGAAACGTATAAATCCTTTACTTTTGAGTTACTGTATCTAAGGTAACATCTCTGGATTGTACGGACATCAGCAAACTGAAAACATACAGATATTATAAATCAATGTCAATGCTTTTCACATGAACGTTATATTACAGTACTAACCAGGCTTCAAACACCTGCAATCAGTGGTAGCTTGAGAACATGTTATAACAAGGGTTCAGTACTTGCTGTGACACACCACCTGTGCATTGTGGGTACTCCAGGAAATTTACAGAGACTCTGTATAATACTGTACACTAGGAAAAATACTGATTTAACCTGCCTCTTTGTTTTCCATAGTGTGTGTGCTGTGTGGTAGGGTTATATGTTAGTACAATGAGTTCTCCACACATATATTCCCTCTCTCACCAGTGAGGAGGAATGCTTTACTCTGTGAGAGCCTCGAAAAAAGGGTTGGGTGACCTTAGATGGGAGGGGGTTCTTAATTGGACAATAGTTCATCCTCTCCTCAACTCTTCTGTCCTCCTCTCCTCTGTGACCTGGAAACTGATAAGTGGTCAAGGAGAGAGTTAATTTGTTTGTAGGCGAACAGAGGAGTGTCCTCCTCACTTCTATAGCTTCCTCTCGCGAAGGATACTGAAGTGCATCCTCCGCGGCAGAGTTTTGAAATCTGCCCCCTTTGATTCAGCTGTTGTTCACTTGGAGGAGAAAAGAATGCACATATTTCAAAACAATACTTGTAGTTTTATCTACAAAATGTATAGCACAACTAGCTACATTAGATTTTACTACTTTACACCCCTGTAAACGTCATTTGTATGATGACCCGCTAGTGAAGAAGGAGGGACTCATTTCATACAAATGCATTTGTTTCCATGTTTCTTCCCTTCCTCTCCTCGATTACCGTTGACCTTTTTCAAAAGGAGGCGAGGTGAGGATGGAGGAGAGGATGCGATTTGAGCAAAACCAATTGAGATTCTCCAGAGTCATTTACTGCAGGTTCACCTGTATCACCCCCTATAGGTGGGAGGCAGTTACGACCCTCTCACTGTGTCAGCATGCACGCTGCCATCTTACAGGCTACTGCAGAGATAAGTGCTGCCCCCCGGCCACTCCCTTCCTCTGATTGGATGAAGGTGATGTCACAGTGAGGCGTCAGCTCACGTACAACTTTGTGGAACCTGTCTTGGAAACTGTGGAGGGAGATCAACATCAGGGTTAGAATAACATCCATGACATTTTCACTAGATATGACTAGCATCATTTGTATGTTACAGACTTAGTGACCCTCTGTCTCTCTCTCTCTGCCTCTCCCTCCCCCTCCTCACCAGGGATGGAGTTTGTAGACGGAGCCGTCAACGCCCACGGTGATCTTCAGCACCTCCTGGCTGCGGCGTTCTCTCATGCGATTGATTACGGCGGCTAACCCTGCTCCACACATGTGTGCTGCCCGCGTGGACACGCTCTCACACGCCAGACGCACTATGTCACAGTCCATCTCCGAGGGCAACACGCCCAGCGTGGACAGGATGTTGTAGATCTGCTTCCTGTCACCAGAGTCACTGAGAATCACACAGGGTGAGAATACACAGAACATTTACTAAGGAACCAAGACTTACTGAGCGTAGCTTTACTGTCTCACACAGAAGACAGTCACTGACACAAACTGTGTTGCTGTAATTCTAATAGTGTTGACAGATGTTATTGTCATTTCACGGTTTTGTCTTGATCCCTCACCTCTCTATCTGGGAGACGTAGCGCGTATCAAAGCTGCCACGAGTCTTCAGCAGGTCAGAGGCTTCCCCGTTAAACAGCAGCTCTTCATTCACCAGCTTCAACAATACCACCCTCACCAGCTCTCCCATGTACTTCCCACTGATCAACTTCTCGTAGCTACAGACAGATGGAGGGAGGGGGAGACAGTAGAGGGAAGCCGCAGGGCAGAGGAGGTGGATGGAGAGAGAGTCGTGCGTCACATAACACGTGAACCTATATATATATATCCCTGTCATCATAATTTCCCAGCTAGGCTGAAGAATAAGAAGGATTGCAAAGCAGGAGAGCGATCTCTCCATCTCTCTATCGTTGTGAGTGGAGAGAGAGATAAAGTGCTAGGGTGAGTGAGGCTCAGCTCCTCGGTTGCCTGTGTGAAGAGACTTTCAGAGCAAATGGTAAACAGCCATTAGCCTGGTTGAGCACTGGACAGGAGCTCATTAATCTGACCCTGACGTACATGGGCCTGCCACTGGCCACAGCCAGGAAAACAACCTGGTTACCTAGCGACTACACAGGCTGTAGGTCAGTCAGGTGAGCGTCATAGAAAGGTGAGGGAGAGAACAAGAGAGAGAGAGAGAGAGAGGCACGTTTCCACCTGTGCTTATCCTCAGGCTGCATGTGCAGTGTGTCACAGAAACATGTGCAGTGTGTCACAGAAACATGTGCAGTGTGTCACAGAAACATGTGCAGTGTGTCACAGAAACATGTGCAGTGTGTCACAGAAACATGTGCAGTGTGTCACAGAAACATGTGCAGTGTGTCACAGAATTATGTGCAGCTCTCAGCAACACATTGGACTCTTACTTTGAGCTTCTAAGAATGTCTGGATACACGTGCAGTATTAGCTGGAACTACTGGTAAAAATATAGTGAAAGCAGGTGCTTCCACACAGGTGTTTCCTTAATTAATTAAGCAATTAAAACATCCCATCATGCTTAGGGTCATGTATAAAAATGCCCAGTTGCCCTTTATTTTGTCTACCATGGCTAGAAGAAGAGATCTCAGTGACTTTGAAAGAGGGGTCTCAAAGGAACACAGGGGGTTTAAAGGGTGTGTGTGTGTGTGTGTATGTTTCAGTCACCAGATCTCAACCCAATTAAACACTTATGTGAGATTCTGGAGCGGCGCCTGAGACAGTGTTTTCCACCACCATCAACAAAACACCAAAAGATGGAATTTCTCGTGGAAGAATGATGTCACATTCCTCCAACAGAGTTCCAGACACTTATGCCAAGGTGCATAGAAGCTGTTCTGGTGGCTTGTGGTGGACCAATGCCCTATGAAAACACTTTATGTTGGTGTTTCCTTTATTTTGGCAGTTACCTCTAGGTACTACTTTCAAGAATCGATTAATTTAGCCTCTTTTATATCTATGAAATGTTTAATCACCAGTGGAGATTGGAACACCCCCTAAACTTAGAAGGGCCTGGTTGATTCTTTGTGAAACAGACAGCTCTCCAGTACTCACAGTTGTTGTCCAGGGTTGAGTGATGTCTCATCCACCACCCTGTCGTACTCCAGTCTGAATTCCTCCAGCTCTCCGTTGGCACCGAAGGCCCCCCACTCTGTGTTCACACACATCCTCCCCTCTTCTCCCTCCACCAGCTCCACTGTCCTCATCTCCTCCATGTAGCATGCGTTACACCCAGTACCTGGGGACAGGACAATGCTCATATTACACTTGATTTGTGTGTTGTATTACAGACAAACACCAACATAGTTGGCTTTAAAAAGGGGTAGAGTAGGTGGTAGGTAACAGGAGATTAGTGGATGAGCAATCAATGTGTGTGTGTGTCCTCACCCACAATCATTCCCACTTCGCAGCTGCGGTCCTCATAGTAGCAAGATATCATGGTAGCAACTGTATCGTTCACCATGGCAACTACGTCCATCTCAAAGTCCTGAAGAGTAAAGGAACATTTCAGTACGGATCTATTTACATGAATCTACTGTGCATGTTTTACAAATGTCTCATAGCATGTCTATCATAACATATTTATAATTGTGTGTATCGTAAACATAGAATCCTTATCCTGTAGTAAAAACCCTACCCCTCTCCTCTTGATGGCATCTCTCAGTAGTCCCACCACGTTGTTACCCTCGGCTCCAGAAGCCTTGAACCCTTTGGTCCAGTTCAGTAGGATGCCCTGGGTGGAACACACAGGTTAGAGTTAGGGGTAGGGTTGTTAGCAGGGCTCAGAGGAGGCTGGTAGGCTGCCCCTGAACAGGCAGTTAACCCAATGTTCCTAGGCCGTCATTGAAAATAAGAATTTGTTCTTAACTGACTTGCCTCGTTCAATAAAGGTAAAAATAAATAAATAAATAAATAAAATAGGATGACATGCTTATTGTAATGTCTGGAATTGAGTAAATGGAACAGAGTCAACCTTGTGGTGTCCATATGTTTGATGAGTTTGATATAATTCCATTCATTGCATTCCAGCCATTACAATGAGCCCGTCCACTTATAGTTCCTCCCACCAGCCTCCTCTGACAGACACTATCTCAGACAATCAGATAGTCACTGAGGTCAACTCTCTAATCTGAAGTCTCTAAACTTGTGTGGATCTTGTACTTAGTCCATGTCGTACCTTGTCTATGTCCTCATGTCGTACGGGGAAGGAGAAGGTGAAACCCAGAGGAAGCTTCCTGTGTTTGATGTGGTGTCTGTCCAGGAAGTCCGATATACACTCTGCAATGTAGTCAAAGAGCTGAGAAGAGAGAGGGAGGGAAGAGGGAAAAGGAGAAAGAGGGGAAGACGGAGAAATGGAAAGACAGGATTTATGGGACACTAGTTACACTGGTCAGCACAGTGCACTTCTGAGTGAACACTTCTAAGTACACTAGTGCTGCACGCTCACCATCTCAGCCGTGCCTGTCATTGCGTCTTCAGGGATGGAGTACATCTGGTGTTTGGTCTCCACCTTCCACCCCCTCTCCTCATCCTCCCCCACCTTCACCAACATCACACGGAAGTTAGTCCCCCCAGGTCCAGGGCCAGGAAATCCCCCACCTCTGACACAGCGCAGCATAGAGAAGGTTGTCATAAAGGATCAAACACACACTCACACAACCAGGGTTTTTTGGAATACAGTTTTAGTGTGGAATATTGTATTTCAAAAAGCCCTAGACACTGAATGTAAGCTAGATCTAATAAGAAATGTAATGTTCTTTCATGTTCTTTCATGTACCATTCGGTACAAATAGACTAGCTATCATGAATTTACATTGTTATTTCACAAGAAGGCATTGAATAAATGGGTTGTTGAACCAAATCGGTGGCTTATGCAAAGTGTAACTTGATCAAAAAAACTTGATCATAAAAACATGTTTTCCAATCTCAAGAGGTAAAAAACAATCAAGTTGAGTATAGTAAGTGCCTATAAAGAGCCAAATAAAGTAAGTGTTTAATGTCACAGGTTTGACTGTAACAGGGTTGGTGATTTCATCTTAAATCAGCCATAAATATGTTTGTGACAGGGAGAATGGAAGCTGTGTGCAAGAGTGAGGGGCAATTGAATGCAAGCTTATTTTTTTAGGGGAAATTGTTAAAACCTTTCTAGCCTGTATGGGTAACAGTGTTGACGTGTTATGCCCGACCCGCTCAGTTTTCCACCACAGGACACCAGAAAATTGCCAACATTTTTAAAACCAGCTCACCTTTTTTTTACAATATGATTTTAAATGTTTCTATAAAATAAATGTTTTTAAAGGAATGATTTCACCACATTAAAACAAGAGTTCAGTTCACGTAACAGGGTTGACCTTAAAATGAGGGACCAATGTGAATTAATCAGTAATCACATTAAATAATTAATAATCTTCAGAAATGACTGTCAAAGCAACAAAATAACTAGAGTTTTACATTGTTGGTTAAAACTTTGAGAAATGTTGTGGGTAAGTGGGTTAAAACCTTCCTAGAAGTCAGAGGGTGTGACTTCTATTTCATATTGAAATTCAGATAAGTTGAATTCTCTTAGTTGTCTATATTAAACTTCATTTAAAAACTTATACGGGATTGGTGTCCCTATACCGGGACGGGTGCACTAATGTGTGCTAATGTGATTAACATGACAGTTGTAAGTAACAGCAAACTTTCCAGGACATAGACATGTCTTATATGGGCACTGTAGTTGTTACAGTGAAAAAATACCATGCTCTTGTTTGAGGAGAGTCCACAACAACAAAAAATGTATCAACTGGTTTGATACATTCACCTCTGAAGGTAAATAATGCACTTACATTCTGTAATCTTGCTCTGATTTCCCAGAGATAAAATGTAGCGTAGTTTTGTTTCATAAAATACATTTTTATACTCAAATGTAGGAACTGGGTTCTACAGTCTCTGGCTCCACACCCATCCCGCATGGCGATCTAGATGTGTGAAAGTGAGTGTATAAGCTAATGATCCATCATGTAGGACATTCCTTGGAGTGTGTAAACTTACACTTTGTATTACCATATCATTTTTGTATGTTCTCTATAGTTATGTACTTGAAAATGTATCAATTGACCAATTCGGCACGTTTGGGCAGACTTGATACAAAATATTGTCCAGTATTGCAATGCTTCACTGGATCAATCTGAAACTTTGCACACACACTGCTCCCATCTAGTGGCCAAAATATGAGTTGCGCCTAAACTGCAATATTATATTATGGCCTTTCGCTTGTATTTCAAAGATGATGATTTTTTTGTTTTATAGAAAAAGTTGTTTTGTTTGTATTATCTTTAACCAGATCTAATGTGTTACATTCTCCTACATTCATTTCACATTTCCACAAACTTCAAGGTGTTTCCTTTCAAATGGTATCAAGAATATGAATATCCTTGCCTCAGGTCCTGAGCAGTTAGATTTGGGTATGTAATTTTAGGCAAAAATTGATAAAAAGGGTCTGATCCTTTCATATAACAGGCTTTTAAAAATGCAATATTGGCGCACAATTTCTACTTAAAATATGAAAGATACGCAAAAGGCCCTCATTTCGTTGAGCGACCCAAATGAGGTAAATGCCTCTACCTGATCCCTCAGGAGTGGAGTAGACGTAGGTGGGCAGCATTTTGACGCTGGACTCCTGGTGCGTCTCTACACGCAGTCCCCGGTCCATCTCCCTCATCATCCTCTTCATCACCTCCTTCAACTGCTCCTTCTTCAACCTGAACTCCGACAGAATCTGCTCCACCTGGGGAGGGAGGGACGAACAGGGTCAGAGCAGGTCTCATTCATAAAATACCTTTAGAATAGAATAACATTATTTCCCCCCAAGGAAACGTCAGGTGTGGCATTTCTCAAGCCCAAGGACACTTTACATATGTCACAGATAAAGTACAGCAGGGGTTCCCTGTTCATAGCGGTTATGAACCAAGCACCATTTTTTACATTTGATTTCAGAGTTTTTCTCACGAACCCATTTTAAATCAGGTGACCCCACATGGGTAGTGAACCCTAGTTTGGGAAACGATGGAGTACATAATTTATAGCACAATAAAGCAAATATTGAAAAAAAAGTTGTGTAGGAGAGTAAGGGATAACGAAGATTTAATATTTCACTTCAGCCCTTGCTCTCCATTTTTGTTCATCTAAAATGTGACCTGCTGAAACACAAACATTGAAAACAAATCAAATCAAATGTAATAAGTTGAAAGTCAAAGAAGTTGCTATTTGCAGTATGCCCTGTTTGATGGTTGCCACGAAGACACACAGAATTTCATCCAGCTATTTCACAAAGAGGACAAAGTAGTGAACTGAACATCTGACAAAGCTTCTCACCCATAATTTCTTCTCAAACACGGGGCAGTCTGTGTGTGAAGACGAGTTAATTCAGACAACATTCATGCAGAACAGTATGAGTAATAATAGTAGTCAAATTATAACATAATTAAGGCAATAATGTACAAATTATTTGAAAATCAATTCAAGTAACTCAATCCTAAGTAAACTATTCTGACGTTAAAACCTAGACTGGATACCAAAATGAGTTCTCATCTAAACTCTTCAGAAATGTGTGTCTTACCATGAGGGCTGTCTCTAGCACAGAGCTGAGGTTACAAGGCATCTTCCCCATCTGGCCCGTGTAGGAGCTGACACACGGCATCTTTTCTAGCCTTACAAACGACTCTCCGTGTGTATCTAGGTGTATGTATAGTGTGAGTCTGCAGAGCCAGTGGACTGTAAATACAGTTGAATGAGGACCTCAGCTGTTTTTATGCTCTGGTAAAAGGGGCTGGCCGGAGAAGATGGTGGCCTCTGTACACACACAAACGCCCACACCCTAATGCCTCATCCCATCTGGCCAAGGTCACATGGTCAGATGAAATATCTATGACCTGATTTCAGGAGAGCTATAGACTGAGTGTACAAGACTGACCAGGTGAATCCAGGTGAACGCTATGATCCCTTATTGATGTCACTTGTTAAATCCACTTCAATCAGTTTAGATGAAGGGAAGGAGACAGGTTAAATAATGATTTTTAAGCCTTGAGATAATTGAGACATGGATTCAGAGGGTGAATGGGCAAGACAAAATATTTAAGAGCCTTTGAACAGGGTATGGTAGTAGGTGTCAGGCGCACCAGTTTGAGTGTGTCAAGAACTGCAACGCTGCTGGATTTTTCACGCTCAACAGTTTCCTTGTGTATCAAGAATGGCCCGTGTGTTTCAAAAATCTAGCCAACTTGACACAACTGTGGGAAGCATTGGAGTCAACATGGTCCAGCATCCCTGTGGAACGCTTTTGACACGTTGTAGAGTCCAGGGCCCGACGAAATGAGGCTGTTCTGAGGGCAAAAGGGCTGCAACTCAAGGAAGGTGTTCTTAATGCTTTGTACACTCAGTGTATATTATGCCTTTCTATTATCATCAAAGGTCAATTTGACTTTGCTGTGACTAAATCTGTCACATGTGTAATGGCCAACAAGATCTCAATGTTTTACCAATTTGAATAAAGATTCTGGCTGGTAATGACAAACCCCAAAAGCAGACTAACTAAATAAACGCCTCAGACAGAGGTAAATGTTGATCTAAACTAAAAACCACTGAATATACATACAGCTAAACTATTTTTTTTGCATTTCCAACAGAATTTTTAATTCCATTAAGTTCATTTCCAATCTGTATCTATGCGATGACCTGACTTTTATTTAGTAGAACAGATAACGTAATTTGACCTAGAAATAGTTGAAATACAGAGTATTGTCTTTGCTTTGAAAGCGTGGCAGAGATGTGACCTATATCAGTGGGTTTAAGAGTAGCCTATGTCGTTGGGTTCAAAATGCACGTGATTTGTGCCTGTATACGTGTACCTAGGCAGATCAGATACTGGTAGATGCAGGTTAATTTTGCGTTACTCAAAGTCTATCATTATTTAACTAGATAAATATACATCTAAATTTAGCACACTGCAAAGTTGAATGGCCCATAAAATCAATAATGGAGCTTTGTAGGCAAAGGGTTCCTGTGCTTATCACTCAAAGGTTATCAAAAACTGCTCCAAAAATAGCCGTGGTGACCCTTCCTCGGTGCCAGGACCTCCTGGTTTCAGAGTAAATGCATCAATAATCCAGACATACAAGTTGACACACACTGGGCCCACTACAATTCTTCTTATCAGTAGACTGTTAAGAGATTTGGCCAAACCTTAAACTGCAAATTAAGAACATCTGAATTTAGTTCATTCAAACATTCTTTATTCTCTAACAGTATAAACTTGTGTAATAATTCATAAATCATTCAAGTTTGATTGAACATACACACGCATACTCACACACACACACAGATACAGACACACACACACAGGCATATGCATGCTGCTGTTTGAGAAATCCAGCCATGTTTGATTTGTGTCAGGTCCTTTTATGGATGGAACTTGAACGTGTGCCAAGTGCTTCTCCACAGCTGATTATGCCAGCTAATTGAACCCAGTTAGAGCTCTCCAGCTAGGCTGTTTGCTGAGATGGCCTGATGGGTGAGGCTTCCATCCACCTGCCTCACTCATCAGATAAGACCCCTGACTTAGAAAAATAATAATAATACGTTCTATATTGAGAATATGGTGAAAGTAATCACTTAGAAGTAAAGCAAATATTGAACCAATTGTATAATGAGGCATTTAGAATGCTGAAGACAAGTAAAATATCCAGAACATATATCCAAATACCTGCTAATTCATTCATATCCTCATGATCTGTTACACTGTTTCATGCTTTCATGGACTTTTGCAGTGATTTATTCTTAAACTTCTGGAAACTCAGTTTGCTAGATAAGTAAAGTTTCCATTGCCCTGGGAGGAGGTGAGATTTCTGAGACTTTCTTAGGACAATTTAAATGGGCACTTTAGGTAATTTTCCATTAACGGATTAGATTTTCACAATGACAATTTGTAACATTAAAAACACATGGTAATAGTTTTCTGTTTTTACCTTATCCATCGTATGAGGGTCCATATAATACAAGTCCTGCCGGTCATGGGTGCTGTCTGCTGTGGAATAGTAAAGTGTTGTCCAGGTGGGCGACAGGAGCAGGTTAAAAAGTAGCGGTTTGTTTTAAAGGTGCTACATGAAGAACGCAGAAAACGTAAAGATAAATAACAAACTCAGAAATGATTGGTCTTCATCTGTAAATACATAAATGTTTTTTTTTTTTTTTTTACTATTTATTTAACATGTGTTGAACAAATGTCCAGTCATTTATGTCCAACCAATTCCTCCCTGCTGAAAATGGTGTCTGCTGTTAGGCTAGTTATTTTGTAAAATAATCATTTACAACAATAGCTAATTCAGTTAAAAGTGTTCACTCAAAGGCCTGGAAACTATTTTTCTTAATTCGTGTGCTTTTGCAGTTAATGATGCTTCCACTGCGGCCGTCAATATAAGTGTACTGGCCAAAAGCAAACTATTCAACATCAGGTTAAATCAAGTCCTTCTCACCTTGGTCCTCAGATCGTTTTCAACCAAATATGAATCTCAATGTGTATCCAAAAAATACATGTTTTATTGCTTTTCCATTTGAGAAAACAATTGCGTACGGTTACGGTATACAGCTCCAAAGCTACGTCTCATTGACTAGGCAGGGCTATTTTTTTCTGAATATCTATGGCAACCAAAACTATCCTATTCAAGGGGGGAAAAACTCCCCTCATCCTGCCACAACCACCCCATCAACAGATGCTTCCAAGAACTCTCTTTCACAGTCTCCATGCTCAATGTTTTTAATCCGTTGCCCTGGAAATCAATTTATCTGGACACTTCTGGTATGGAAAACACTTAGCACTGAGGAAAGTGGCCAAGTGGAAATTGTTAAATGGAGCAAAATTACTTAGGTAAACAAAGACTGGGGGTGCTGAGAAATGACAGTAGCCTAGGTGAGGCTTTGGTCATCATGGCCTGTCCTGTTGTTGACATTTTACCAGTGTTGGGAAAGATACTCTGAAAATATAGTTTACCAAACTACTACCCCCTGGGCACACCACGTCATATCAACGTGGATAATATTTGATTGAGACATTGACCAATGAGATTACGACCTACACTGAGCGTACAAAACATTAGGAGCAGCCTTAATTCGCATGGATTCTACAAGGTGTCAAAAGCGTTCCATGGGGATGCTGGCCCATGTTGACTTCAATGCTTCCCACGGTTGTGTCAAGTTGGCTCTAGATGACCTTTGTGTAGTGGACCATTTTTCTTACACACGGAAAACTGTTGAGCATGAAAAACCCAGCAGTGCTGCAGTTCTTGACACTCAAACCGGTGCACCTGGCACCTACTACCTTATCCTGTTCATAGGAACTTAAATCTTTTGTCTTGCCCATTCCCCTCTGAATTGCACATATACACAATCCATGTCCCAATTGTCTCAAGGCTTAAAAATAATTATTTAACCTGCTCCTCCTGTTCATCCTCACTGATTGAAGTGAATTTAACAAGTGGGATCATAGCTTTCACCTGAATTCACCTGGTCAGTCTATGTCATGGAAAGAGCATGAGTTCCTAATATTTTGTCCACTCGGTTTATATTCACCCTTTCAAAAAGACAGCCAATGTGTTGTCAATACGCTGTCAACCATCTAAAAACACAACCAAATTCCAATGAAAAACAATGTCAGAATTTTGGTTAGTTGTCACCTAAATGTGCTATCATTGCAATTTCAAGCATTTAAAAGCACAACCAAGTTCAAATAGGAATACAAAGTCAGACAATGTGTTTATTTATACAACAACTTAATGTGTTATCACTGTGCTTCATCTAATAGCACCACCAAATGTCCTGGTTTGCAGTTCAGATTACATAAAAAGTACATCAATGCTGTTCGAGATTCCATGCAGATTATTATAGCAATTGTGAAGATCTCCACAGATCTGTGACTTGCATGCTATCTTGAACATACATGCATTCTATGATTACATAAGGAGACAAATGCAGTTACGGTAACCTCAATGTTGCCATGGATGGTCAAATAAATAATGTTATGTTAATTGGTAAGAAAACCTTAACTTTAGGCTATTTACTATACTACAAAAGTAATATTGAATTGTGTTTGGTTGTCAACACATCCAAATATCAACATTTGAAGAACATGTATCTTCTGCTTGGATAGTTACATCTGTGCCACTGATTTAGTTGCTTTAATTTCAAATTGTCTACAAATAAAAATGGATATGTTGGATTCACGTCTCCATCTCAGTTATTAACTTGTAGATTAATTTGGAAGTTAACCAAAGCTCTAAACCCGAGAGTTATATGTACTGTCTATTTCTGGTTGAATACTGAGTTGAAACCATAGCTGTTGATGACTTTCACAAATGCTGTATAGGCTTAAATGGCATCAGTGATGATTTTGATAAAGTATGGTGCTTACATTTCATTGGCTCTGACCTACCCATTGAAATTACTGACATTGACAGTGAATCTATTTTATGTGGCGATTTCACAACAGGAATTCTCACAATTGTAAAAGGTGCATAACTGGTGGCAGTGAGGTCAAACGCAGGAGACCTCGATATGGGCGCAGACCTCCCTCCTTCTTCACAAAAAAGAAACTCGAGGTGACGGGTGAAGTGGAGGGCCGAATGAACCCCTGATGCAGGGATTCAGAGACATATATCTCCATAGCCACCGGCTCCGCTTGAGACAGGGGATACACGTGACTCCTGGGAAGTGCAGCGTCTACCAGGAGATTTATTACACAATCCCCCTGTCGATGGGGTGGTAATTATTTTTACAGAAGGCGAGAGCCAAATCGGCATATTCGGGAGGGATGCGCACATTGGAGACCTGGTCTGGACTTTCCAACATAGTAGCACCAACGGAAACCCCTACACACCTCCCCGAGTACTCTCGCGACCACCCCGTGAGAGACCTCTGTTGCCATGAAATAGTGGGGTTATGATGAGCTAACCAGGGAAGGCCCAGTACCATGGGAAACGCAGGAGTCAATGAGAAAGAGACTTATTCTCTCCTCGTGACTCCCCTGCGTCACCATGACCAGGGAGATGGTGGCTTCCCAGATTAGCCCGGATCCTAATGGTCGACTATCCAGAGCGTGCTCTGGGACAGGTCTAGCCACAGGGATAATGGGGATCATAAGACTAAGAGTGAGCGCTCTGTCAATAAAATTCCCAGCTGCACCTGAATCGTCGAGCGCCTTATGCTGGGAATGCGGGGGGGGGGGAAATCAGGAAAACATACAGGTACAAACAGTTGGACAACAGAGGACTCTGGATGAGAATGGTGTAGACTCCTGTGCTTGGCCCTCCTATGTTGAACATAATAAACGGCTCTCTATCCACCGGATGTGTACCAAACTCACTAAAAGTGGCAGTAATAAAGCCTCTCTTGAAAAAGCCAAACCTTGACCCAGAAAATATAAAAAACTATCGGCCTATATCGAATCTTCCATTCCTCTCAAAAATCTTAGAAAAGGCTGTTGCGCAGCAACTCACTGCCTTCCTGAAGACAAACAATGTATACGAAATGCTTCAGTCTGGTTTTAGACCCCATTATAGCACTGAGACGGCACTTGTGAAGGTGGTAAACGACATTTTAATGGCATCGGACCGAGGCTCTGCATCTGTCCTCGTGCTCCTAGACCTTAGTGCTGCTTTTGATACCATCAATCACCACATTCTTTTGGAGAGATTGGAAACCCAAATTGGTCTACACGGACAAGTTCTGGCCTGGTTTAGATCTTATCTGTCGGAAAGATATCAGTTTGTCTCTGTGAATGGTTTGTCCTCTGACAAATCAACTGTAAATTTCGATGTTCCTCAAGGTTCCGTTTTAGGACCACTATTGTTTTCACTATATATTTTACCTCTTGGGGATGTTATTTGTTACGGATACAGTTATCCTGTGTGTGTATGTATCCTGTGTGTGTGTTTCTTTTCTCTCCTTCTCCCCTCACAGGTGAAAATCATCACTCCCCAATCAATCATCAATCAGAAGACACACCTCCTCATATTTCCTAAACCTATCACAGTTCTTTCCCCATGGTTTAAAAACCCCATCATTTGTTTGTTCTGGAGCCCAGCTCAGCTCAGCTCAATCTCTCTGTAAATGCCATGTCTCTAGGTCTCTGTGTTTCACTCTCGCTTTGTGTCTTAACCTCTCTTTTGTTTAAGCACCTCATAGCACTTTGTCATCACCTGTGAGTATTGTTTTTGGTTATGGTGTTTGTGTTTGATTGCTGGTGGAAAAGGGGGAAACCAAGACAAGTCGCCCATGGGCATACACTACCCGTAGGTGAACTTTGTTAAATACACTAGTTAGAACTGGGCGGACCACCCACTGTATTTTTGGTTAGTTAGTTAGCTGTTGTTAAAGTAGGCTAGTCTAGCTTAGGGGTGTTTTTGAATACTTATTGTTTCTTTCCTTGGGTCCAGCCCAGCCCCTTTTCCTGCTCCCCCATTACCGTGTGTTTATAAATAAACCTAGAGTTTGACGGTAGATTTCAGTTGTCGTGCTTATTTCGTTCACACTTTTCCTTTGTCACAATAATAATTTGCATGAGTTATGTTACGAGTCTCATTACCATCCCCCTAGACTGTCGGGCCAAAAGGGATTCGTAACATAAGTGGGGGCTCGTCCGGGATATGTCATAACTGACACCCATGCCGCTCATGTAGATTGTTGTAGTGGTATAGTTCAGTGTTGAGCGTCATAGCTGAAGTAGCATTAGTGTTTGCTATTTCCTTTGGCACTTGTGAAGTAGTGTAAAAATGACTACTTTTGATTTGAAATCTTTTTTGGATAACCCTTCGTGGGAGGTTTTTGACAAATGTCGTAGAGTTGATTTAATGACCTTGGCTGACCATTATTCAGTATCGATTCCGCAGAGTTTAGTTAAGGCGGAGGTGAAACGGATAGTATTAAATGTATTGTTGGAAGAGCAGGTGCTTGTGTTACCGCTGCCTGAGCCTACTACCCCTGTAGCGGATGTTGCTGCTCCTGTAAGACCATTGGTGTCTGATAATGAGGGAGAGGCTAAAACACCAGCCACATTGTCCCATTTTGATCCACTCTCCCCACTGTCAAATGGTGATGCCAGGAGGGATGTCTGTTTAGCACAGTTCCAACTGGAGGTGGAAGAGAGAGCCCAAATTAGGCGAGAGACTCTCCAGTTGGAGATGTGTAAAATAGAGGCAGAAAAAGAACGAGAACAACGGCATTTAGAGATGTGTAAAATTGAGGCAGACAGAGAACAAAGGCAGTTGGAGTTCAAAATGCGCCAGATGGAACTTGAGGCAGAGACAGCGAGGCTAGCCTCCGGTCCTACTGTGCCTGTTTGTGAGCCGTCCTCACCTGCTGTGTCCTCAAACACGTTTGACATTAGTAGGCAGATTGCCTTAGTACCTTTGTTCAGAGAGTCAGAGGTTGACTACTATTTTTGTGTATTTGAGCGTATAGCCGTAGCATTGAAATGGCCTGAAGAGGTTTGGTGCCTATTACTTCAGTGTAAATTAACTGGTAAAGCCCAAGAGGTTTTGTCAGCGCTACCTCTGGAGGACAGTTTGAATTATGAAGTGGTCAAAGCTACTGTTCTTCGTGCCTATGAGCTTGTGCCTGAGGCATACCGACAGAGATTTAGGTCTCATAGAAAGTCTTCTAGTAAGACGTATGTGGAATTTGCTAGAGACAAGGGAAATCTGTTTGATAAATGGCATGCTGCTAGTAAGGTAACTGATTTCAACTCTCTCCGGGAGTTAATCTTGTTGGAAGAGTTTAAAAATTGCTTACCCGAACGCATTGTAGTTTACCTAAACGAACAGAAAGTATCCACCCTGGCAGAAGCGTCTGTGTTGGCAGACGAGTTTGTGTTGACGCACAAGAGTGTGTTTTCGGCTCAAACTGAGAGTAGAGCCACTGAGTTTCCTACCTTTAGTCCTAGTCGGCCAGCAGTAGTATGTCAAGCACGCCAGAAGAATGAGCGTCCATGTTTCTATTGTCATAAAGTAGGACATATGATTAATGATTGCTTCCTGCTTAAACGCAAACAAGGGATGCCTCTTCGTGTCAAGCCACCAACAGGTGTTGCTCTAATTCGTACGGTTGTGAGGTCTGCAACAAAACAGGTGCCTCAGGGTAACTGTAGTTTGAAAGTCTCAGTCCCCGACCGCAGTTATGAACCATTCATTTTCGAGGGGTTTGTGTCCCTAACGAATGACGAAGCGTCTCAACGACCGGTTAAAATCCTTAGAGATACTGGTGCGGCGCAGTCGTTTATATTGTCTGATGTGTTGCCCTTGTCTGACGATACATACTGTGGTTCCAGTGTGTTAGTGCAGGGTATTGAAATGGGTTTTGTCCCAGTGCCATTGCACTTTGTGAAAGTACACTCTGAGTTAATCAGTGGAATATTCAGAGTGGGGGTACGCCCTATGTTGCCAGTGAAAGGTGTGACCTTCATAATGGGTAACGATATTGCCGGAGGAAAGGTGGTACCCGGATTGGAAGTATTGGATAAAAGTGACCACTCTCTCTCGAATGAGCTGGCACAGAATTATCCACATGTGTTCCCCGCTTGTGTTGTCACTCATGCTCAGGCACGACAAGAGGGTGATGAGAGAGATTTGTCGAACACTGTTCTGTTCAAAGAGGTTGATCAAGAGGATGGATTGTGTGATCCCTCTGAGAAGCATGGACAGGTGCGCCCTGTTAATGCCAAGGTCTTGGCTATAACTGCATTCCCTGCACCTACCACCAGACGAGAGCTACGCCGCTTTTTAGGGATGGTTGGCTACTACCGTAGCTTCTGTAAAAATTTCTCTGCGGTAGTTGCTCCATTGACCGATTTGCTTAGTCCGGCTAGATCATTTGAGTGGTCCCCTGATTGTAAGAGAGCTTTTGAATCAGCGAAAGCACTCTTATGTAGTACACCTGTACTTGCTGCTCCTGATTTTGAACAACCGTTCAAAGTTGAGGTAGATGCTAGTGCCAGAGGTGCTGGTGCTGTTCTACTGCAGCAGGACAAGAGTGGAGTGGATCATCCCGTTTGTTATTTTTCACGTAAATTTAATAAATGTCAAACAAACTATGCGACAATAGAACAAGAAGCTCTTGCTTTGTTGTTGGCTCTGCAATACTTTGAAGTATATATTGGTTCCAGTGCCCTACCCGTGATTGTATATACTGACCATAACCCCTTAGTTTTTCTCCACCGAATGTACAACCAGAACCAGCGCCTTATGCGTTGGGCGCTGATTGTACAAAATTATAATTTGGAGATCCGCCACAAAAAGGGTTCTGATAATGTGTTGGCAGATGCTTTGTCTCGTGTGTGAAAATGATTTCTGCATGTTTTGCAAGGTTGTTGCTTTGTTGGGAGTATTAATTGAAATACTGTAGTCGCAACCCCTAGGGTTGCTCTTTTAAGGGTGGGAGTGTTACGGATACAGTTATCCTGTGTGTGTATGTATCCTGTGTGTGTGTTTCTTTTCTCTCCTTCTCCCCTCACAGGTGAAAATCATCACTCCCCAATCAATCATCAATCAGAAGACACACCTCCTCATATTTCCTAAACCTATCACAGTTCTTTCCCCATGGTTTAAAAACCCCATCATTTGTTTGTTCTCTCTATCCACCGGATGTGTACCAAACTCACTAAAAGTGGCAGTAATAAAGCCTCTCTTGAAAAAGCCAAACCTTGACCCAGAAAATATAAAAAACTATCGGCCTATATCGAATCTTCCATTCCTCTCAAAAATCTTAGAAAAGGCTGTTGCTCAGCAACTCACTGCCTTCCTGAAGACAAACAATGTATATGAAATGCTTCAGTCTGGTTTTAGACCCCATCATAGCACTGAGACGGCACTTGTGAAGGTGGTAAATGACATTTTAATGGCATCGGACCGAGGCTCTGCATCTGTCCTCGTGCTCCTAGACCTTAGTGCTGCTTTTGATACCATCGATCACCACATTCTTTTGGAGAGATTGGAAACCCAAATTGGTCTACACGGACAAGTTCTGGCCTGGTTTAGATCTTATCTGTCGGAAAGATATCAGTTTGTCTCTGTGGATGGTTTGTCCTCTGACAAATCAACTGTAAATTTCGGTGTTCCTCAAGGTTCCGTTTTAGGACCGCTGTTGTTTTCACTATATATTTTACCTCTTGGGGATGTTATTCGAAAACATAATGTTAACTTTCACTGCTATGCGGATGATACACAGCTGTACATTTCAATGAAACATGGTGAAGCCCCAAAATTGCCCTCGCTAGAAGCATGTGTTTCAGACATAAGGAAGTGGATGGCAGCAAACTTTCTACTTTTAAACTCGGATAAAACAGAGATGCTTGTTCTAGGTCCCAAGAAACAAAGAGATCTTCTGTTGAATCTGACAATTAATCTTAATGGTTGTACAGTCATCTCAAATAAAACTGTGAAGGACCTCGGCGTTACTCTGGACCCTGATCTCTCTTTTGAAGAACATATCAAGACCATTTCAAGGACAGCTTTTTTCCATCTACGTAACATTGCAAAAATCAGAAACTTTCTGTCCAAAAATGATGCAGAAAAATTAATCCATGCTTTTGTCACTTCTAGGTTAGACTACTGCAATGCTCTACTTTCCGGCTACCCAGATAAAGCACTAAATAAACTTCAGTTAGTGCTAAATACGGCTGCTAGAATCCACACTAGAACCAAAAAATTTGATCATATTACTCCAGTGCTAGCCTCCCTACACTGGTTTTACTGCTAACCTACAAAGCATTACATGGGCTTGCTCCTACCTATCTCTCTGATTTGGTCCTGCCGTACATACCTACACGTACGCTACGGTCACAAGACGCAGGCCTCCTAATTGTCCCTAGAATTTCTAAGCAAACAGCTGGAGGCAGGGCTTTCTCCTATAGAGCTCCATTTTTATGGAACGGTCTGCCTACCCATGTCAGAGACGCAAACTCGGTCTCAACCTTTAAGTCTTTACTGAAGACTCATCTCTTCAGTGGGTCATATGATTGAGTGTAGTCTGGCCCAGGAGTGGGAAGGTGAACGGAAAGGCTCTGGAGCAACGAACCACCCTTGCTGTCTCTGCCTGGCCGGTTCCCCTCTTTCCACTGGGATTCTCTGCCTCTAACCCTATTACAGGGGCTGAGTCACTGGCTTGCTGGGGCTCTCTCATGCCGTCCCTGGAGGGGGTGCGTCACCTGAGTGGGTTGATTCACTGATGTGGTCATCCTGTCTGGGTTGGCGCCCCCTTGGGTTGTGCCGTGGCGGAGATCTTTGCGGGCTATACTCAGCTTTGTCTCAGGATGGTAAGTTGGTGGTTGAAGATATCCCTCCAGTGGTGTGGGGGCTGTGCTTTGGCATAGTGGGTGGGGTTATATCCTTCCTGTTTGGCCCTGTCCGGGGGTGTCCTCGGGTGGGGCCACAGTGTCTCCTGACCCCTCCTGTCTCAGCCTCCAGTATTTATGCTGCAGTAGTTTATGTGTCGGGGGCTGGGGTCAGTTTGTTATATCTGGAGTACTTCTCCTGTCCAATTCGGTGTCCTGTGTGAATCTAAGTGTGCGTTCTCTAATTCTCTCCTTCTCTCTCTCGGAGGACCTGAGCCCTAGGACCATGCCCCAGGACTACCTGACATGATGACTCCTTGCTGTCCCCAGTCCACCTGGCCGTGCTGCTGCTCCAGTTTCAACTGAACCGCGGCCCTAGGACCATGCCCCAGGACTACTTGACATGATGACTCCTTGCTGTCCCCAGTCCACCTGGCCGTGCTGCTGCTCCAGTTTCAACTGTTCTGCCTTATTATTATTCGACCATGCTGGTCATTTATGAACATTTGAACATCTTGGCCATGTTCTGTTATAATCTCTACCCGGCACAGCCAGAAGAGGACTGGCCACCCCACATAGCCTGGTTCCTCTCTAGGTTTCTTCCTAGGTTTTGGCTTTTCTAGGGAGTTTTTCCTAGCCACCGTGCTTTTACACCTGCATTGCTTGCTGTTTGGGGTTTTAGGCTGGGTTTCTGTACAGCAC
This sequence comes from Oncorhynchus masou masou, assembly GCF_036934945.1. Lineage (NCBI taxonomy): Eukaryota > Metazoa > Chordata > Actinopteri > Salmoniformes > Salmonidae > Oncorhynchus > Oncorhynchus masou. Next base: position 17,969,258 of record NC_088236.1, on the reverse strand, counting down.
TTTGAGATATCAGCTGATGTACGAAGGGCTATATAAATAAATTTGATTTGATTTTGTTCTGGAGCCCAGCTCAGCTCAGCTCAATCTCTCTGTAAATGCCATGTCTGTAGGTCTCTGTGTTTCACTCTCGCTTTGTGTCTTAACCTCTCTTTTGTTTAAGCACCTCATAGCACTTTGTCATCACCTGTGAGTATTGTTTTTGGTTATGGTGTTTGTGTTTGATTGCTGGTGGAAAAGGGGGAAACCAAGACAAGTCGCCCATGGGCATACACTACCCGTAGGTGAACTTTGTTAAATACACTAGTTAGAACTGGGCGGACCACCCACTGTATTTTTGGTTAGTTAGTTAGCTGTTGTTAAAGTAGGCTAGTCTAGCTTAGGGGTGTTTTTGAATACTTATTGTTTCTTTCCTTGGGTCCAGCCCAGCCCCTTTTCCTGCTCCCCCATTACCGTGTGTTTATAAATAAACCTAGAGTTTGACGGTAGATTTCAGTTGTCGTGCTTATTTCGTTCACACTTTTCCTTTGTCACAATAATAATTTGCATGAGTTATGTTACGAGTCTCATTACCATCCCCCTAGACTGTCGGGCCAAAAGGGATTCGTAACATTATTCGATAACATAATGTTAACTTTCACTGCTATGCGGATGACACACAGCTGTACATTTCAATGAAACATGATGAAGCCCCAAAATTGCCCTTGCTAGAAGCATGTGTTTCATACATAAGGAAGTGGATGGCTGCAAACTTTCTACTTTTAAACTCGGACAAAACAGAGATGCTTGTTCTAGGTCCCAAGAAACAAAGAGATCTTCTGTTGAATCTGACAATTAATCTTAATGGTTGTACAGTCGTCTCAAATAAAACTGTGAAGGACCTCGGCGTTACTCTGGACCCTTTTTGAAGAACATATCAAGACCATTTCAAGGACAGCTTTTTTCCATCTACGTAACATTGCAAAAATCAGAAACTTTCTGTCCAAAAATGATGCAGAAAAATTAATCCATGCTTTTGTCACTTCTAGGTTAGACTACTGCAATGCTCTACTTTCCGGCTACCCGGATAAAGCACTAAATAAACTTCAGTTAGTGCTAAATACGGCTGCTAGAATCCTGACTAGAACCAAAATATTTGATCATATTACTCCAGTGCTAGCCTCCCTACACTGGCTTCCTGTCAAAGCAAGGGCTGATTTCAAGGTTTTACTGCTAACCTACAAAGCATTACATGGGCTTGCTCCTACCTATCTCTCTGATTTGGTCCTGCCGTGCATACCTACACGTACGCTACGGTCACAAGACGCAGGCCTCCTAATTGTCTGTAGAATTTCTAAACAAACAGCTGGAGGCAGGGCTTTCACCTATAGAGCTCCATTTTTATGGAACGGTCTGCCTACCCATGTCAGAGACGCAAACTCGGTCTCAACCTTTAAGTCTTTACTGAAGACTCATCTCTTCAGTGGGTCATATGATTGAGTGTAGTCTGGCCCAGGAGTGGGAAGGTGAACGGAAAGGCTCTGGAGCAACGAACCACCCTTGCTGTCTCTGCCTGGCCGGTTCCCCTCTTTCCACTGGGATTCTCTGCCTCTAACCCTATTACAGGGGCTGAGTCACTGGCTTACTGGGGCTCTCTCATGCCGTCCCTGGAGGGGGTGCGTCACCTGAGTGGGTTGATTCACTGATGTGGTCATCCTGTCTGGGTTGGCACCCCCCCTTGGGTTGTGCCATGGCCGAGATCTTTGCGGGCTATCTTTGCGGGCTATACTCAGCTTTGTCTCAGGATGGTAAATGTAAATGACTTAAATGTAAGTTGGTGGTTGAAGATATCCCTCTAGTGGTGTGGGGGCTGTGCTTTGGCAAAGTGGGTGGGGTTATATCCTTCCTGTTTGGCCCTGTCCGGGGGTGTCCTCGGATGGGGCCACAGTGTCTCCTGACCCCTCATGTCTCAGCCTCCAGTATTTATGCTGCAGTAGTTTATGTGTCAGGGGGCTGGGGTCAGTTTGTTATATCTGGAGTACTTCTCCTGTCCAATTCGGTGTCCTGTGTGAATCTAAGTGTGCGTTCTCTAATTCTCTCCTTCTCTCTCTCGGAGGACCTGAGCCCTAGGACCATGCCCTAGGACTACCTTACATGATGACTCCTTGCTGTCCCCAGTCCACCTGGCCGTTCTGCTGCTCCAGTTTCAACTGTTCTGCCTTATTATTATTCGACCATGCTGGTCATTTATGAACATTTGAACATCTTGGCCATGTTCGGTTATAATCTCTACCCGGCACAGCCAGAAGAGGACTGGCCACCCCACATAGCCTGGTTCCTCTCTAGGTTTCTTCCTAGGTTTTGGCCTTTCTAGGGAGTTTTTCCTAACCACCGTGCTTCTACACCTGCATTGATTGCTGTTTGGGGTTTTAGGCTGGGTTTCTGTACAGCACTTTGAGATATCAGCTGATGTACGAAGGGCTATATAAATAAATTTGATTTGATTTGATTTGACTCACCTGGGGTGACGCCAGAGTGCCCTGCCTGCTGCCTCGACTCCCAGAGGGATCAACACGGCACCGACCGGCAGTATGTCCTCTGCGGTCACAGATGGTGCACGAACTGGAACCCCGGTCTTCCTACGCACTGCACGTCTCAGCCCCATAGGTTCAGGAGAGGGGGTGCGAGGGGATAGAACCACCGGATCCCGGTCTGAATGTCCATGGGTATCCAACAGGTTATCCAGCCGGATGGACAGGTCCACCAGCTGATCCAAGATGAGGGTGGTGTCTCTGCAGGCCAACTCCCGACGGACGTCCTCGCGCAGACTGCAACGGTAGTGGTCGATCATGGCCCTGTTGTTACATCCCACGCCGGCAGCCAGGGTCCTAAACTCTATAGCAAACTCCTTGTCGCTCCTCGTCTCTTGCCTCAGCTGGAAGAGGCGTTCACCCGCCGCTCTACCCTCGGGCGGATGGTCGACAGGGCCGTTTCCGGGTGAACTCAAACGCCGCTTGTCCTTCTCACCCACGACGTTGGCCCACTCCAGAGCTCTCCCTGAGAGGCACGAGATGAGGGCGGACACCCTCTCCCTTCCCGAGGGAGCTGGGTAAACGGTGACCAGGTAGAGGTCCAATTGTAACAGGAAACTCAGGCACCGTGCCGCCGTCCCATCATACTCCCCGGGAAGGGCGAGACGCATCCCACTGGGAACGGTTGCAGGAGGAGTGAGTAGTGGAGGTTCGGGTTGCGTTGTTGAAGGCGCTGGTGGACCTCCCCGTCTCTCCCAACGGTCCTGGGTCTGGATAACTTGATCCATGATGGCGCCGAGATGGTGGATTATTTTCACTTGCTCCTGCATGCGCTCCTCGACCCCTATACGAGGGGCACCTGCTCCTGCTGTCTCCATAGTCGGTCAGGAATTCTGTAAGGGGTGCGTAACTGGTGGCAGTGAAGTCAAACGCAGGAGAGCAGAATTTGGTAAATAGCTGGAGCTGTTTAATAAACATAACTACCGGCATACGAACAGCAAACACATGGGCACAGAACCCATATCGCACCAGTCACACAATGCACACGTACTTACAAATAAACAATTGCCGACAAGGACATGGGGAAAACAGAGGGAACATATACAACATGTAATTACGGAATTGAAACCAGGTAAGTGTGAAAACAAGACAAAACAAATGGAACATGAAAAATGGATTGGCGATGGCTAGAAGACCGGTGACGTCGACCGCCGAACACCACCCAAACAAGGAGAGGAACCGACTTTGGCATAAGTCGTGACAACAATAGCACATTGGTAATAGTCAGTGACAAATATCAAAGCTAAGCAGGGCTTAGTTAAAACCTTGGATAGGAGACCAAAGGGATAGCTGTAGGTAGATTATTCAGTAGGAGGTGCTACCCACCACGTTTTTCTGGTAGTGGATATAACATTGAAGATCTGACGTTGTTTTAAAGGCACAAATTTAAATTCTATGTTGAAAATTTGTATCCATGTTGGCATAATCCTGTGGTTCAAATTTCATTCTCAAAACAACTTTTAGCAAATCCAATGTATTTTATATATAGATTCCACGTCACAATATGTTGACAAATTACGTTGAAACCAGGGGTGTCATGCATCAAGGGGCATGAAGTAGATGAGGATCGGGGGGTGGTACGAATTTATTTGAATCTTACATTTTTAAAACACTGGAAACTATTTTTTCCTGCAATCTAGAGCCATAATCATTATGCCTAATTCTATGTACAAATCTGTATATTTTTCTACGTAGGTTATCTAAGCATAATGTATATTTTTAGAGAAAGACTGAACAGGCTACAAAGCTTGACCAAATTCATTTACAAACATAAAGGCATGGGTTTTCTGCACGTTAACACTAGAAGCATTTTTCCTCAAATTGATCAATTGAAAGTGTGGGTTCACAGCTCCTATCCAGATGGGTTGGTCATTACTGAGACGTGGTTAAGTAAGAGTGTTTTGAACACTGATGTTAACCTTTCTGGTTATAACCTTTTTCAGCAAGCAGATCTTCCTAAAGTCCTAAAGCAACGGGACTCCCTCAATCTTTATTACCAATTCCACAAGGTTTGAGTCCAAACATCCAAAAAAGGCTACTCTCCTTGATGTTATCCTCACAAATAATCCTGATAGGTATCAGTCTGATGTTTTCTTTACAGCCTGCGTTTGTAATGGCTGCTCAGTTAAACGACCTGTCCTGATTTGTCATAGACGCTTGCTAAAAAACTTTAATGAGCAAGCCTTCCTTCAAGACCTGGCCTCTGTAAATTGGTATAGAGTCATCTTGTCCCCTCTGTCAAAGACACTTGGACCTTCTTTTTTTATATTTTCAGTGGTATTGTTATTAACAAGAAAATTACAATTAAAATGATAATTAAAAACAGGTTCAGCCCCTGGTTTGACCGTGATCTGGCAGAGGTACTCCACCTCAAGAATTCCATTTGGCGAAAGGCTCGGCACACTCATACTCAGGCTAACTGGCTCTCATTCAGGCAAATGAGAAATAAGTGCACTCAGGCTCTCCGGAAGGCCAAAGTTAGTTAGTTTAAGGCGCAGTTCTCTCTCTGTGGGTCTAACCCAAGACATTCTGGAAAACAGTTAAAGACCTGGAGAAAAATCCCTCCTCCTCACAGCTGCCCATGTCCCTTAATTTGGATGATGTGGTTATGACTGACAAGGAGCACATGGCTAAGCTCTTTAATCACCACTTCATTAATTCATGATTCCTATTTGACTCAGCAGTGCCTCCTTGCCCGTCCAAACTTTCCTCATCTCCCACCCCTTCTAATGTGACTAGCCCAGTTGCTCAGCCCCGCTACAAAGTTTCTCCCTGCAGGCAGTCACTGAGTCTAAGGTACTGAAGGAACTTCTTAAACTGACTGGATTTCTTGATGTCTATAGTATTCTCTTTGATATGCAGTCCAGAATCCACTGAGTTTAAAAAATGTTTTAACTAGGTAAGTCAGTTAAGAACAAATTCTTAATTACAATGATACCCTACAAACAGTGGGTTAACTGCCTTGTTCAGGGGCAGAACAACATATTTTTACCTTGTCAGCTCAGGGATTTGATCTTGCAAACTTTCAGTTACTGGCCCAACACTCTAACCACTAGGCTACCTGCCATTATGGATGTGTTGCTGCAAACTTAAAGGTCCTAAATGATGTCACCATTGCCCTAAGCAATGTGCTGCTATTTTTATTGACTTGGCCAAAGCTTTTGAAACGGTAGACCATTCCATTCTTGTGGGCCGGCTAAGGAGTATTGGTGTCTCTGAGGTGTCTTTGGCCTCTCAACGAATGCAGTGTATAAAGTCAGAACATCTGCTGTCTTAACCACTGCCTGTCATAAAGGGAGTACCCAAATGCTCAATCCTAGGCCCCACGCTCTTCTAAATTTACATCAACAACATAGCTCAGGCAGTAGGAAGCTCTCTCATCCATTTATATGCAGATGATACAGTCTTATACTCAGCTGGCCCCCACCCGGATTTTGTGATACGCTCTACAACAAATCTTTCTTAGTGTCCAACAAGATTTCTATGCCCTTAACCTTGTTCTGGACACCATCAAAGCAACGGTCATGTGATTCGGTAAGAAGAATGCCCCTCTCTCCACCGGTGTGATTACTACCTATGAGCATTTAGAGCTTGAGGTTTTTACCTCATACAAGTACTTGGGAATATGGTTAGACGGTACACTGTCCTTCTCTCAGCACATATCCAAGCTGTAGGCTAAGATTAAATCTACACTTGGTTTCCTCTATGTAATCGCTCCTCTTTCACCCCAGCTGCCAAACGAACCGTGATTCAGATGACCATCCTACCCATGCTAGATTACAGAGGCGTAATTTATAGATCGTCAGGTAAGGGTGCTCTCGAGCGGCAAGATGTTCTTTACTACTCGGCCATCTTATAGGACCCATCACTGCACTCTATACTCCTCTTTAAACGGGTCATTTCTGTATACCCATCGCAAGAACCACTGGTTGATGCTTATTTATAAAACTATTTTAGGCCTCACCCCCCCCCCCATCTGAGATACCTACTGCAGCCCTCATCCTCCACATACAACATGTTTTTGTCATGTTGTGTTGTTATGTGTTGCTACTATGCTGTGTTGTTGTCTTAGGTCTCTCTTTATGTGGTGTTGTGGTGTTTCTCTTGTCGTGATGCTTGTTTTGTCCTACATATTTATTTCTAATCCCAGCCCACTTTTGGAAGGCCGTTATTGTAAATAAGGATTTGTTCTTAACTGACTTGCCTAGTTAAATAAAAGTTAAATAAAAAAAACATTAAAAAAGGGATATTCAACGTCTGCTTTTTTAATCATCTACAAATAAGTGCACTTCTTTGCGAGGCATTGGAAAACCTCCCTGGTCTTTGTTGTTTAATCTGTGTTTGAAATGCACTGCTCGACTGATGGACCTTACAGATAATTGTATGTAGGGTAGAGAGATGAGGTTGTCATTCAAAAATCATGTTAAACACTTATTGCACACAGAGTGACTCCATGCAACGTATTATGTGACTAGTTAAGCATATTTTTACTCCTGAACTTATTTAGGCTTCCCATATCAAAGGGGTTGGATATTGACTCAAGACATTTCAGATTTTTTACATTATGGGGTATTGTGTGTAGGCCAGTGACAAATACATCTCAATGTAATCAATTTTAAATTCAGGCTGTAACACAACAAAATGTGGAAAAAGTCAAGGGGTATCAATACTTTATGATGGCACTGTATAACCCAAAGTATACAAGGATGTACCCTTATTCTCTTGGGACATTCATTTCGGACTTCTCTATCTGCAGACAGGGTTTCACAGCTCTCTATATCTGATATGTTGAAACCCTACATCCCAACTGGAGCACTCCGTTCTATCACCTACGGTCTCTTGGAGGGCAGCTCCCGCTCAGCCCAGTCAAAGCTCTTCTCAGTCCTGGCACCCCAATGGTGGTACAAGCTTCCCCCAAGCCCTTAATCATGACTCTCAGTTCGATTACGTTACACATAAGAGTCTTTCGATAAAGATGTCTTTTGCACGGGGGAGTTTTGTTAAGAGCCCCGATGCTCGGTCTGAACATCAACAAGCATTGCTTGTGGCACGGTTTTGGAAGCATAAGGATCTTATCTTTTAAATCAGCGAGAAATTAATTTTAAAAAAACACAAGGTTGATATGAACCTTTATAGGGTTAGGGTTCCCACATGGCCATATTTCCATGTTACTGCGCTTGTTTACAGAAAACAGCCTGAAGACTGAATGTACTATCTGTATTAATTAGCTATCTGCATCTCCGAAACACCAGTGTGTAAAAGGAAGATGGATGCCACAAACGTGTTGTCACTGAAAAATACTGACTACAACTATGTTAAAACTGGTTAAGGATTAGCCCCTTTTTTCAATTTTCGTCTAAAATGACATACCTAAATATCACTGCCTTCAGCTCAGGCCCTAAAGCAGGGATATGCATATTCTTGGTACCATTTGAAAGGAAACACTTTGAAGGTTATGGAAATGTGAAAGGAATGTAGTAGAATATAACACAATAGATCTGGTAAAAGATAATACAAAGACAAAACCAACTGCTCTTTTGTATTTTGTTTGTGCCATCATCTTTGAAATGCAAGAGAAAGGCCATAATGTATTATTCCAGCCCAGGTGCAATTTAGGTTTTGGCCACTAGATGGCATAAGTATATGTGTAAAGTTGTAGACTGACCAATGAACCATTTCATTTCTGTTCAAAAGTTTGTATCAAGACTGCCTAAATATGGATAATTTGTTTATTAATAACTTTTCATGTTCAAAATTGTGCACTCTCCTCAAACAATAGCATGGTATTCTTTCTCTATAATAGTTACTGTAAATTGGACAGTGCAGTTAGATTAACAAGAATTTAAGCTTTCTGCCAATATCAGATATGTTTATGTCCTTGGAAATGTTCTTGTTACTTACAACCTCATGCTAATCACATTAACCTGCGTTAGCTCAACTGTCCTGTGGAAGGTACACCAATCCCGAAGAAGTTTAAAACGGTGTACAGTTGTGTATTTTGTGTTTGTGAAATTATTTTGTTGTGATATGAAAGTAGAGGGATCTAGGTTTCGAGAACTGTACCCGCAATTGAGAATCGATTAATGATTAGATGGAGTATTTGGCTGTTTCGTCTTCCAGAGCCAATTCATCTTTAAACAGAACATGTCAGGTCCTGGGACAATAAGGAGTAATATTAGGCTCCTTTAGTCCATTATTGGGCTAGCTTCCCTCTAAAGTCAGAACAGCAGAGTCCCTGCCCATCTTTCAAAAACGTCTGAAACCCTACCTCTTTGACATGTCGTTGCGCACCAGACCCCCCCTCCCCCCAAAAATGCACTTCTCTTTTCCCAACTTGGATTAAATATGGTGTTGCCATATCTCTCTGTTCTCATAGTTTTCCTTGCTGACTAGAACTGGAAAATATTTTCACATACGTACCTGCCCTAGCCAGAGTAATGTTAGCCTACCCTACTCTGACAGCTGGAGCTGCTAATCTTTTCACCCTCTTCCATGGTTGTCAATCAGTTAGCTACAAATGCATTTGGAGTTTGTGTTTTTAGTTACCAATGATATATACATCAAGATAGCTAGCTAATATGAAGCTAGCTGGTGAAATTTAATTCACTAAAATGTGTGACACCTAGAATTACTACGAAATCCTCCCGTGTGGAAGCTAGGTGAATTGCAACAGCAGTAGGCTGCATTCAAAACCAATCCCCCCCCCCCCTCCCCCACGTCACATTTACCTGTAACATGGCCAATACTCCCGCTTGAGCCTTTTACTTTCATTTTTGTCCACCAGCTTCAAACAGCTGTAGAAACAGTGTTCTATGGTTTTGAAAATAAATATATTTCACAGCGACTTAGATGTCACAATAATTCCCTACACTAGTGCTTTTTCCCACATAAACTCAAATAGAGCGAACAGTGTAGAATTTTATCAACCAGGTGGAGCGATTTCTACATTGGCCGCCTGACCCGATTTCCACTAGATAAATAGTAGATAAATAAAATACAATTGTATTTGTCACATGCACCTGTCGTGGAAATTCTTACATTATGCTCTGATCCAAACAGAGCATGATATTAATTGCACGTCACAAATAGCCTACAGCACTTCGGACAAATCTTTTTCATTACCTGGTTTGCCTACCCATTGTTGCCTTAGTTAGCATTTACTGTTAGATATCATAAATTGAAAGGCTTTCCTACTCTACCAACTACATTCTTATGTAAGTTGCGCCGTGCTAAAACTAGTTGAGAGCTGCATACTCTTGCTGCCTGCAGATGATATTCAGCTGAAACTAGGCTGTGTGTGTGATATTTTTTTATTTTACCTTTATTTAACTAGGCAAGTCAGTTAAGAACAAATACTTATTTTCACTGACGGCCTAGGAACAGGTTAACTGCCTGTTCAGGGGCAGAACGACAGATTTGTACCTTGTCAGTTGGGTATTTGAACTTGCAACCTTCCAGATACTAGTCCAACACTCTAACCACTAGCCTACCCTGACACCACATTTCATGTGCTTTGCGATTGTGTACACCACAACTACTTTACTTAGATACACATCAATAGGGATTGAGAAGTGAGTATAAGCGATGCCTGCGTATACCCTCCACTACACCACTGGCCCTCTGGGTTTTACAAAAAGTGCACTCTCCTACATGCGCCGGGATTACGGTTTCTGTCCTTTCAGACTCACAAACCTGTCACACACTGAAGGCCTATAGATTCGCCACTGCGCAAACATTTCTATAATAGATAAAGGCTGTTAAGATATTCTTGTTTCAAGAAAGGAGTGTATATATTTGGTCTGGCTAAGCAGTTTTATGCGTGGACTGAATGGAAGCTAATAATTATACGTTTTCTACTTTGCTGGTCTTGGTAAGAAATTAAGAGTCCTCACTGTCAGAGATCGAGTCAAGACCGAGTACAAATGTGTCTGACACAGACCAAGAAACTAAATATGTGGTCTCTAGTACTACAACCCTGATAGCTAGCTATCTAACATTAAGGGTAACAACTCATTTGAGTTAGACTGCACACTCTGATGTTAATGTTAACTAATGTTAGCTAGCTAGATCATAAAACATTGCTTTAATTTGCTTATCATTTTCAAAATATATTTATTTACTTGAATAGGTTTTACCACTTCCTCCGTTTTCTTGGTCCTTAGAAAAACAAAATAACGGGACAATCGTCTAGATGTTTTCGTTGGTAGCAAAATGCAGAGCCATGTGGATGGACAGGCAACAATGTTCCAGCAGACTGACTCTGATTTGGCGCGCTAGATGGTGGTCAGTGCAGATCATTTGTTTTGGTAGCTGAAGGAATTATTGGATGTCTTTACCCAATTATGACCATTGGATTATTTCTACGGTCATAAAACTCTGTATGAATATGGTTTAGTTTATTTACCAAAGTAAATGTACATGGAACCTGCCACGACCAGAACCAAAAGCTATGAAATTGAGAGATCGTCAGATGGACAATTAACCACAAAAGATAGTATGATTTTGGGTACTCCTCTTCAGAATGTAACTGTGGGGGGAAATACTGCAATGGGTGATGAAAATGTGGTGAGCACGGACAACAATGCTCACAACTTGCGCCCCTCCAGTCCCCAGCTCAGGCCTTTAACTTACGACCCCGCCCCGGCACTCCAGTCAAGCCCCAGGGAATAAAGATGAGAGGCCAGGAGGGTGTGTCACTTCTTGAGATGCAAAACAATATTGTAATGCTTTTTACAGCAAAGATAGATGAAAGGGCAAATGGCTTGGAGGTCATGGTTAGGGAGAATACGATGAAAATTGAGGCCATTAACAAATCTGTTGACTTCATCTTTGGAGAAGTGAAAACCCTCAACATGAAGAAAGTGGAAGTTATCTGCCAGGAAAATTAAAAGAAGGTGCCTGAACTCGAGCAAAAGGTGAATGAGGCGGAGAGATACCAGCGCAGGTGGAACCTGAGGCTCCATGGAATTCCAGAGCAGGCGGGTGAGGACATCAAATGCAGAGTTGTTGACATCTGTGGAGCTGTCATTCCCAAATCAAAAGCCACACTCCAGGAAAATGTAGACATCGTCCGTCGTTTGGGAAGACTTAAGGATCTTGACAAGAGACCAGGGACAACCATCATCCGATTCACCAACAGATCTACAAGGGATCTTCTTTGGAGGCGAGCGAAGAATTGTGAATTCCTCATCAAGCAAAAATTGAAGTTCACGGAGGATCTGACCTCAGCAGACAACGTGACAAGAGAGAAACTGTGGCCGATGGCTACAGCTAGAAAGGCAGGGTAGTAAAATGCATTTTTTTATCGGTGCAAGAGTGATCATCGATGGGAAAGAAATGCAGCCAAATCAGAACATTTGAGTGAGAGCCAGAGTCTAACTCAGAGAGAACTGTCAGGCCAAAAAAACTGATTACCAGGTGAAAAGCAGTCTTTTATTATAAAAATGTACACAAACACTTGAATAAGAAAAGGCTGACCTGAGAACTGGTCAACTAGACACAAACTATAGATGAATAACTGCTTATTGTAAAGTCTACACAACGTCTCCCCCTTGTGGGAGTAAGAATACTTTGGTAACTTTATGATCAATATTAGTTTTTTGTTGGAGGGGTTAGTAATGGGATGGAAATCCTTTTGAGTTACATATCCTTAAGAAAAGCTTATATTAGCATAACAAGGTTGTTGGTTGAAGTTTATGTCTGTATCTTTGTTCAATTAATGTCAGGGGTATTTGTAATTTACTCGAGTGTAAGGCTATTTACCTGTATTGAAAACGGTTTTATGCAGACTTTTACTTTTTACAAGAGACTCATGCTTGTTCTTCCGATCTATCTTTTTGGGAAAATCCATGGGGTAACGATATCTGGTCATCAAATGGCAACAACCACTCTGCAGGTGTAGCAATTTTAAGAGGTGCATTTAAAGGGAAGGTCATCTGTAGTAAGACTCACCACTCTGGATGTTGGTTAATTTTAACAGTAAATTTCGACAGTGAAATGTTTTTATTCGGGAATATTTATGCATCCAACAACAAACAAAACAACTGGATATTATTTCAAGAATTTGAAGAAGAAATTAATGGAGTTATAGGTGTATTTCAGGATATCAAAATTATCTTAGGTGGAGATTTTAATTCTGTATCTAATGTGATGATTGACAGATATCCCCCTCATAACAAACACGGTGCACCTGGCAACCTTATTTTGAAATGATCAGTAAAAAAAAAGCAATACCCACCATAAAAGTATTTAACAAATTGAAAATGAATCTTGATATGTAATACCCCTGTCTGTTAGGTTTATGTACTCTTGTTTGTATATTTCTGTTTTTTGTATTTGTTGTGTTCATAATAAAATAAAATAAATAATAATACAAAATAAAAATATTTGTTTTTTTTAAAGACTGACTCTGGTCTTCCAACATGGGACCTGGTGTGGTTGCTAGGTGATTTGTGACACACCTGCAACCCCTCTACACAGATTGTGATGATGCGCTGTACTGTCTCTGATAAGGCGGTGTGTGGCAAGGGAGGGAAAGATGCGGAAGTGGATGCTGAGTTGGAATCAAGCAGCGCGTTGAGACAAGTTGATGAAGACAAATGTTCTGAATGGACAACAGTAGTATCGAAAACTGGAGTGGATGATACATGTATGAATGAAAATGAATCGCTTCTTGTTAGGATGCATTTGTTGAGTAAGGATGCATATGTGGGAGACCCGTTTGAGATGTCAAAAATGGTGAAGTATGCACTGGGACAAGTGGAGTCTGTCAGTGACCACTGGTGGTCTTATTTTGATGAATTGTATTTCTGAAGAACATAGGAAGATTGCAGTGAGCCTCAAAAGAATCCGAACAACAGAAGTTTTGTGTTTTAAACTTCGGAGTAGATCAACCGTCAAATGAGTCATCTCAGGGGTGACGGTGAATGATCAGGTTGAATCCCTGAAGAGAATTCCTGGTGTGGTTGGTGCCCCAGTGTCTTACCCGATGGGTGAATGGAGAAAAATAAAAAAGTCTGTCGGTCCTGTTGTGTTGTGATGACTCCTTGCTGTCCCCAGTCCACTTGGCCGTGCTGCTGCTCCAGTTTAAACTGTTCTGCCTGTGATTATTATTATTTGACCATGCTGGTAATTTATGAACATTTGAACATCGTGGCCATCTTCCGGCCCAGCCAGAAGAGGACTGGCCACCCCACATAGCCTGGTTCATCTCTAGGTTTCTTACTAGGTTTTGGCCTTTCTAGGGAGTTTTTCCTAGCCACCGTACTTCTACACCTGCATTGCTTGCTGTTTGGGGTTTTAGGCTGGGTTTCTGTACAGCACTTTGAGATATCAGCTGATGTAAGAAGGGCTATATAAATAAATTTGATTTGATTTTGGTGCTTCTGATGGTCCTAGCATGGTTTTGAGGCCTGTTCAGAAATCTTGTGCTCATGAATGACACTTTAATAATGAATAAAGTTGACTTCATAGGTTTTATTGGTAAGGTTATCAATATAACTTTGGTTGTGGAAAGCAGAAATGCCAGGTTGAAGGTTATTGTGGAGACTCCAAAAGAGATATTGGGGGTAACAGATGTTATTGTTGAAATGGTTGTTGACATACCTGAACAATCCTAAGGGTGGAGTGTTTCAACATGATATAGATCTAGTTCTATGGGTGTTTTTATTTTTTTTATTTTTTTCACCTTTATTTAACCAGGTATGCAAGTTGAGAACAAGTTCTCATTTACAATTGCGACCTGGCCAAGATAAAGCAAAGCAGTTCGACACATACAACAACACAAAGTTACACATGGAGTAAAACAAACATACAGTCAATAATACAGTATAAACAAGTCTATAAACGATGTGAGCAAATGAGGTGAGATAACCTGGCCGTGCTGCTGCTCCAGTTTCAACTGTTCTGCCTTATTATTATTCGACCATGCTGGTCATTTATGAACATTTGAACATCTTGGCCATGTTCTGTTATAATCTCCACCCGGCACAGCCAGAAGAGGACTGGCCACCCCACATAGCCTGGTTCCTCTCTAGGTTTCTTCCTAGGTTTTGGCCTTTCTAGGGAGTTTTTCCTAGCCACCGTGCTTCTACACCTGCATTGCTTGCTGTTTGGGGTTTTAGGCTGGGTTTCTGTACAGCACTTTGAAATATCAGCTGATGTACGAAGGGCTATATAAATCAATTTGATTTGATTTGATTTGATAAGGGAGGTAATGATTTAGATGCACTATTGTAAAGTGGCTGTTCCACTGGATGTCAGAAGGTGAATTCACCAATTTGTAAGTCGCTCTGGATAAGAGCGTCTGCTAAATGACTTAAATGTAAAATGTAAATGTAAGGCAAAAAAAGGCCATGGTGGCAAAGTAAATACAATATAGCAAGTAAAACACTAGAATGGTAGATTTGCAATGGAAGAATGTGCATAGTAAAAATAAAAATAATGGGGTGCAAAGGAGCAAAATAAAAGAATTAATTAAATACAGTAGGGAAAGAGGTAGTTGTTTGGGCTAAATAATAGGTGGGCTATGTACAGGTGCAGTAATCTGTGAGCTGCTCTGACAGTTGGTGCTTAAAGCTAGTGAGGGAGATAAGTGTTTCCAGTTTCAGAGATTTTTGTAGTTCGTTCCAGTCATTGGCAGGGTTGGGGAGGGTGTGGTAGAAGTTAGGATTTATTTGGTTTTGAATTTTATTTTCATGGTAGTACAGAATTGGGCAGATCATTCCAGCACAGTAGGTGACGGCATGCACTTTAACGATTGTTTGCGGACCGCCATGATATCATAGAAGAAGAAGATGAGGCGGTGTTGCATTCCGGAACAATTATCCTGTGGGACATTGCTTATATCGTGACGTGGTTGGAGTGATAGAAATAAACTACATTAGTGAACGATCTGTAGTTATGGACTAATTCAGTTGGTATTTTATTCTCAACATATGTCAAGCAGTGCAGTCTTATCTGGTAAGTAAGTACGACAAATTAACTTTAGCTAACTCCGTCGTCGAAAGAACAAGAGTTGTTGTTGTAACGTTAGCTCTCTATGAAGTGGGATCGCATTTAGATTCATTCATCCAGTGTCAAATTGCTCTTTATCTCGCCAGAAAACTAAAATAAATAATTTAGCTATTGAGCTAGCAATTGGTGTGAGCTAACTAACCAGCGATATTGATGAAGATCCAGTATATGACGAAGCAGTGCATGTCGACTTATTGCAAAGATATGTTTAACTAACCCTTGTTCCGTCTGTAATGTTAACTAGTTTAGCAGTCATTTAGATTATAGAATATGTGTCACTGTGTGTAGTAGGCTATCTTACAGAGTATGTCCTTTGTGGCTATATGCTTGGTTTGCTTTGGCTCGTGATTTTAATTGTTTCCCTTTCTTGGCCGGCAGGCATTGAGACCTCTTGGCATTGTGGTTGTTGTTGATTTGAGGCTTCTGCGCGGGGACACGCCTATCATCCCAAGCGCTGTGACTCTCTGTCCCTGCGTCATCATGAAGCTGTACAGCCTCAGCGTCCTCCACAAAGGAGCGACAAAATCCAACCTCCTTAAATCTGCCTATGACCTATCCTCCTTTAGCTTCTTCCAACGCTCCAGGTGGGTCTTCCTCTTGGCACCTAGGTGCATTTTAATAGTCTAAAGGGGATTCCCCTCAATCTCCACTGATCTGAAGACAGGATATATGAAAGCAATGTGCGATGGACTCCGACTGGGAATATTCTGTCATCTGTCCAGTTCTTGTACATCAGTGCAGATGAAGAAGAAGATGACTTCCCTGTCATTAATAGTATCCTGTCATGGTTTAACAGAATTCATTCGAATTGACAAGAACACCAACACTGTTTTCACTATTGTCTGTGTGTTTGGTTTTGGCAGTGTCCAAGAGTTCATGACCTTCACCAGCGCCTTGATTGTGGAGCGTTCTGCACACGGCAGCCGAGCCTCAGTCAAAGAACAAGGTAAACTCCTGACACACTGGGCCATAGCATTTGGCGGTGTTCAGATTTTTAAATGTAATAAATGTATTTAACATTAATTTAACTAGGCAAGTCAGTTAAGAACAAATTCTTATGTACAATGATGGCCTATCTAAAGGCAAAAGGCCTCCTGCGGGGCTGGGATTTAAAATAAAATATATAGGACAAAACACACATCACTACAAGAGAGACAACACAACACTACACAAAGAGAGACCTAAGACAACAACATAGCAAGGCAGCAACACATAACAGCACAGTATGGTAGCAACACATGACCACAACATGGTACAAACATTGTTGGGCAAAGGGCAAGAAGGTAGAGACAACAATGCATCACACAAAGCAGCCACAACTGTCAGTAAGAGTGTCCATGACTGAGTCTTTGAATGAAGAGATTGAGATAAAACTGAAGTTTCTTTAGAAGTGTCTTCTACTTGTTGCTGAAGCGATTGTCCTGTTCTGCACTTGGGCTGTGGAAGAACCCTACGTCCATGTTATAAGTTAAGACGGATGTAAAAGCAGGTGATGGGGGAGCCTGGAGAAAGACCTGCTCACAGTGCTGTCTTCGACCTGCTAACAGGAGGTTATTCCTATATTTCCTACCCTCTCCCTCCAGAGTACCTGTGCCACGTGTATGTGAGGAATGACAGTCTGAGTGCAGTGGTGATAGCAGACAGCGAGTACCCTCAAAGGGTCGCCTTCACACTACTAGACAAGGTGGGTAGAGATGCTGTGCAGAGAGATACATTATTCCCTTAGCAACAAGTGGAGAATATTACTCTCTGGTCTGGGTCTTGTTTGTCTCAAGTTTTCTTCCAGAGTTATTGCTCCTCACCAGGCCATTTCGGTATCTGTTTCAGCATTTAATGCAGGGATCCTCCAAACTAAGAATAAATGGTGTATGATTATAGATGTATTTTCAAAATTTGCAACCCACCTCTCACGTGATCAGGACCCACGTTGGGTCTCGACCCATAGTTTAAGAAATCCTGATTGAATGGTTTGATGTTTGATCATGCAGGTGCTAGAGGAGTTCTCCAGACAAGTGGACAGCATAGACTGGCCATCTGGAAACCCTGAAACCATCATCTACAAAGCTCTGGACATCCACCTGGCCAAGTACCAGGTACACATGGCATCCTGTCTCTAAAATGACACACAACAAACATTACACATACAATTAAATAACTTTGAAAAACACTTGAATATCCATGATTGTGATAGTTTGAGGGAGTCTGTGTTTTCTCCTCAGAACCCCAGAGAGGCAGATGCTATGACCAAAGTGCAGGCTGAACTGGACGAGACAAAGATCATTCTGGTAAGTCTCTTCAGTCGACACTCCCTGACATAACCACATCTCTGAGAATCTCTCACATAATGGGCAAACTTGAGATAAGCTAATATAATTGCCTCTAGCGTAAATCAACTGTTTATGCCAGTTGGAGATTTGTGTGAAAAACTGTCTCTATTCTGGATTCTCAACCTTACTACTTTTGCTATGGACTCTAACATGATTTTCCCCATATAGGAAGCTGAAACTTGCACTACTGCATGTCTAACACTGCTAGTGCCTGTGGTGGGTGTGATGCTGTATATGAAGTGTGGTGTGATTGTCTCTGCAGCACAACACCATGGAGTCTCTGTTGGAAAGAGGGGAGAAGCTGGATGATCTGGTGCAGAAGTCTGAACACCTGGGGAACCAGTCGAAAGCCTTTTATAAGACTGTAAGTACTGTAGTGACTGTGGACTGAGCTCTCCGGTTCAAACTGTCATTGCATTTTAGATGAAACTTGGGCTATTTTTAGGCTTTATAAAAACGGAGTGGCTGCTGATCAAATGTTTCTTCTTGACAGTTTAGAAGCTTCTGCATGTGAAGGATTCTCTACTCTACTTTCTACTGCTCTATTTGTTCGGTAGCTCAGAGAACAGGCTACTCTAACGAATGGTGAATGGTGCGCTGTTAATAGTTATATCAAAGCGGAATCAATGACTGCAAGATCACAATGATAGTATCCTACATAACAGAACCAAATATAATTGCATAGTATAACGTTACTGTAACAACACCTAATTTCTTTAGATTTTAGGATGGTTGTGCGAATCGTTGCATTTTTCTCTCGTGGCCTAAAACTCAACAGCGCGTGTCACTAGGCAAAGTAGGTGCGCTGATTGAAACTAAACACAGGTATGCTACAGTTGAACACCATTTGCTCTAATATTTGCTCACTGTACATAATTCAAAACAACAATGTAGGCTAATTTGAAAAAACACTGTGGAACTCAAGATCTAAATGAATTTCCTTATGAAACTGATTGAGATCAAATAGTTGGTGTGCAGAAGCTGAATGGATGTTTCACCTGTAAAACTTGAAGAATTATAATTCCAGATCGACAGTCAGAAATGTGAAGGGAGGGTGACCACAAATTTGTGTGCGCAGAACGTGATTCGGATCGTCAGCTGTGTTGAAAAGGGATCCGGGACGGGGTTACTTACAGATCTGCTTTATCAAGACTCATTTTCTTCACGGCAGTAGCCGCCTCAGTGTGCAATTGATGTAGTAATTGCTAATCAATCACTCTCTGTTTTCTATCCCACAGGCACGGAAGCAGAACTCGTGCTGCGAGGTCATGTAATGACTGTGAACTGTCCTCTTCGACACATCTCTTGGCCTTTCTGCTCATCCTACAACTCCCATCATGCCCCAGCCTCCAGGAGATGGAATGGCCTCCGCTCAGTCACTGGGAGGGCACAGAGGCAGTTGGGTGGGGGGGTTGGCAGGGGAAATTATTATATTTATTTGCTTCATTGTAACCTCTCAAAAGGCACTGAGGTGGTTCATAGCCAGCCAGGATGTGGTCCGTCAATAACGTGTTGTTTGTATCTTTGGTGGTTTGTTCTTTGAAAAGTCTTAAAGTGTTTCCTGAATTTCAGACTGTATCAGAATCTTATGTTTTGAAGGAGGAGAGATTAAGTTCTCATGCTTGGCTTTAAAACAACCCTGACAATCTCGCTCTGTTCTATGTAGTAACTCACAGCTAACGTTAAACAAGAGACTTCTGGAACCCAGGATCTGCTGGTGTTCTCGTAAAGGTCTTGTAGTGTCGTCATATTTTCTTTTCCCACTAGATGGTGCTGTTTCCTCACATTCGTAGTTCAGGTATATTCAGTTAAATATTTAAAGGGCCTCTGTATCCTGGAGGAATTCTATTCTATGTATTGTGATTTGGGGGAGCAGTGGCTGTTTGTAACTGGGTCTGAGACATCAGAACTCCATGATCAAATTGCTAATTTCCACAGAATGTTTTAGGGCAGTGATTTAATCGTATTAAATCATGGGGTTTTTGTGGAGGCATGTGAAAACTTTCCAGTTTTTGATTGGTATTGCTCGTGCGGATGGACTTGTTAAATTAAATTGGGTAGCCTGTACTTAGAAAGCAGTGTGTAGTGATGTCTATAGACTCGACAAGCCTTATTGAATTATGGGTTACATTGAAGTCCTGCTGTGTATGAGTATGTGGTATGAAAGGCAGGTCTTGCAGTGTCGTACTGGAGTTGCGCTGTAATCCCTCCAAAGCTTTTTTTAATTTTGTGTTTCACAGTGTAGGCTAAAAAAAAGTGTTTGTTGTCCGGACCATTGATGTATATAAAAACTGGATTGTTGACACTATGTATTGACTATTGAGAGGCTTTGAAGCCACTGGTTGGCCATATTGATACTCCCCAGTAGGAACAGTCCTCCATAGGAATTATTGAAATTCTACAGTATTTCAATTACATTTTTCAAGGGCAAAGTTACATATATTGAAATGTTTTTGTTGTAAGATTAGTAATCTCTAAAAAATGATACTTTAAAGAAATATGTTTTTTTTTGTTTTTGTTTTTTTATGTTTAGCTCACAATTTAAAAGTATGCATTTAAGGTGTCTGTTGTAGAATAAATGCGGCAAAAACAAATGTAGACATTAAGAAATGCATTTCTATAGATTCCAAAATATTTTTTATAATGCTGGGGAGTGCCAAGATGGA
This sequence comes from Oncorhynchus masou masou, assembly GCF_036934945.1. Lineage (NCBI taxonomy): Eukaryota > Metazoa > Chordata > Actinopteri > Salmoniformes > Salmonidae > Oncorhynchus > Oncorhynchus masou. Next base: position 17,948,684 of record NC_088236.1, on the reverse strand, counting down.
GACATCCTGGCTTCAACACAGCGCCCCCCATTAGTTATGTCGTGTTTATCTAAATCATTGGTCTGTCTGGATGCAGTCTTAAGACGGCTCTCACAATGAATCAGCCATCACCCACCCACCAATGGGGTCTATCATAGAGATAGATATAGGACACCTTTTTTAGCTGTGCCATTATAGCGCATGTCACAGCATGGGCAGCGCCATTGAGGCTGAACCTGTAGGAATCCTCACCTAGTTGACTATTTTAAAATGGCGGAAGTATGGTGGAAGCCCTCAATGGTGCTGCCAATGCTAAAATGGCATTTTGGCCGCTCGAGGCCTTTTATCATTCTCTATAGTCAGGATCCACCATAAGAGGTAATTTATGTTTGATCAGAAAGTATGGTCGGAAACGCTGTATGGAGGGTGTGACATAATTGCAGAGCATCCGGGGGCACGCTGAGGCCAAATTGAGTTCTGTACCACATTGCTGTGGGCCTCCCAAATGTTTGAACAATGTGAAGGGGATTGAGGTGGCAGGTAGCCGAGTGGTTAGAGTGTTGGACCAGTAACCGAAAGGTTGGTAGATCGAATCCCTGAGCTGACAAGGTAAAAAGCTTTTGTTCTGCGCCTGAACAAGGTAGTTAACCACTGTTCCTCGGCCGTCATTGTAAATAAGAATTTCTTCTTAACTGACTTGCCTAGTTAAATAAAAATATCTCTGCATTGACATGATTGGTTGATGCTCGTTGCTCACTTCTTTCACAACAGCTCTGTGAAGCGGAAATATGAATTGCAAGGTTTCTGCAGAGGCTCTATCACTGTAAATGCTGCATGGCCATTGCAGATGACGGATTGACCATGTGGCGCCTTTTAAGCTCTGACCCGTTATGGACGTACTTGCTCAGCTGTTACATTGTTGCAACTTGATTGACGAGGGACTATTTGTATAGAACAGACAAGATTCCTCTTTCAGCATAACATAGGTGTGTTCAACAAACATTTCTATCAAAGCATTCTGTTTCATTTAACAGGCTCAGTTTTGTGTGAAAAACACACTCCTCACAGGCCAACATCCCAGATAGCACTCCTTGTAATCAGTACCGTAACACTTATTTGGCTTTGGATGGTTTTTCATTGTGTTCCCAGACTCCAGAGGATGAGTTGTTGGACAATGTGAGATGGAGAGAGGCCTTTGATATTTTAGATGTAGTTTATCTTGCTGCTTTATTTTGTATCTTATGACCTGATTGTGTGTGTGTGTGTGTGTGTGAACATCTGTGTGCAAATACATAATTAGTCTGTGACCTGAACTGCTCTTATTGCTTTATGGCACAACTTCTGTGTAACTTCTAGAAGCTGACTACACTCTCCATAATGTTTGATGTGGGGCAAACAGATAGTTAACTTGACACCAGTGTTTCCAATGAAGGACACTTTGATGACTCTTGTACACTTATGATCAACTCCCCAAATGAAGTAAGCCAAGGGTGAACAAAAAAACATTTTCTCTGAGGAATTTTGTTCTGTAAACATTTAAGTTGTGCTGAAAACTTAAATACTGTTACAAATGCTATTAAAGTTAAGCTGTAGCTATTTATTGATTTGTTTCTCCACTTTAAATATCATGTCTTAATTGGGAGAGAGATGTTCTGTAATTAATTTATTTAGTTAAATAGCACATCATGGAATTGGAAGCAAAGATTGAAGATGATGTATTAATACATATTTTGGACATTTATTTAGCTGAAACATTGTTTACAGAAGTTGTAATATTTCCTTGATAAAAAACAAAAGGCCTTGAACAGATGTGTCCTGTAAATTAATTGTTTTAAAGTGTAGTGTTATAACCAACCTGTGGTAATCATTTTGTAATAAACCAATCAAGCAAACCACCTAGACAAGATATAACAACTAATAGTAATGGTAATCATGATAGTATGTTTAAAACCAAATACTTTTAGACTTTTACTCAAGTAGTATTCTACTGGGTGACTTTCACTTTTACTCAAGTATGACAATTGGGTAGTTTTCCACCCGTGTGGATAGGGTACGCCTATTAATACAACAACTAGAGAAACCGATCTGATTAAATTATTTGTATACATCACAATAGGTATTTTTAACGAATCAAGGCTGTACGTCCCATGAACCCTACTCTCTCCGCCCTCCTGAAGATCGCAGTCAGCTGATGTAAAGTGTTTTGAGAAAGTTCGCTGGCGGAGCAAATCTTCGAAGCGACAGAGTGTTTCCTGGTGCGCTTGCAACCGACCAGCGGCGGACGAGAGGAGCGTCATCACTCCCTTTAATTTCACAACACACGCGTGCAAAAAATGTGGACGGAGGTGAAAAACCAGACCAAAATTGTATTTAGCGATGGAAACACCTCGGAGGTAAGCGTTAGACAAACTCATCGTAGGCGAATAAACAAATAAAAACAGGTAGGTAAATCCAGTATATTTACATTCGATATTTTTAAAGCAACATTTGTAGCCTGCATGTTTTCGTGGACGTGCTTGCTCAGCTGTTACATTGTTGCAACTTGATTGACGAGGGTATATTTGTAGAGAATAAAAGTAATTTACTGAACCTATTTTTTTTTTCCTACGAGCATCCCTGCATATATTAAAGTGTTTAGTATTGGTCTGCAAACTGCCTATGCGATTATTCGTATTTCTTGATGGGAGACTTTCATGCAGGCTGTGAAAAACCCTACAGATGTTTTGGAAACTGTCGCTGGCTCAGTTCTTATCTTGGACAAACAATCATGGCGCGCCATAGGCCTAGTTTAATTTTCCATTCTGCAAGACTTCCTCCAATGTTTTTGCTGAAACCCGATTTTATGTGTTTACTGTGTCTTGTTATTAAAAAGTGGCCAAGGACAGTTTTTGTAATTTTTCTCCAGGGAAGGGTGAGTGCAAGCTGACTCAAAATCACACATTTTTTAGTGTTGCCTGAGTTGAAGTAGGCCTCTGAGTTGGATCAGAGTGCCACTGTCAACAGGAGATGAGTCTGAGGACATGCACAGACAAGCTTACTGAACGCCTCTGGTGGGATTTTTTTCCCAGGAACTTTTGTCTCCACTTTCCAGCACTGGAGGCTACTGAGGGGAGGACGGCTCATAATGGCCAGAACAGAGCTAATGGAATGGCATCAACACCTGGAAACCATGTGTTTAATGTATTTGATACCATTCCACTGATTCCGCTCCAGTCATTGTCTGGAGCCCGTTCTCCCCAATTAAGGTGCCACCAACCTCCTGTGCTCACCAGTACTGTGTGTTCGTTGGGGTTGTGTGTGTGTGTCCTGTATGCTTTCAGTCTGTCTCTGTCTTTCAGAGAGCTGTTCCAATGCACACATGGGTCCTCGCTACATATGAACAGCACAATGGTGAGTGTGTATCAGTTAGGTTTGGGGTCAATTTAATTAAAATTTCAGTCAATTCAGAAAGTAAACCACATTTAAATTCCAATTTGTCCTAACTGAAAAGCTTTGATGAGAATTGGAATTTCAGTGTACTTCCTGAATTGACTGGAATTGGGACCAGGTGTGGTGTCAATCTCCAACACACACAGTAGAAATGTGCATGACGCACCCACTTCGGGAACTGGCCCTTTCAGCTATCTATTTCCTGTGTTTGAGGAGTCCACAAAATCCACTTGTCACTTAAATATTGCTGGCTTGATTGCTTACGTTTTACTCCTGCGACTCATTCCTACTCTTGCTTGTGTCTCATTTTTTTAACGTTATGATCGCTTGAATGTTTGTAGTGACCTGTCGAACACCCTGGTAATGGCTGAAATGGGCTCAATGGAAAACATTTGCTTTCCATTGCATCTATAAAAACGCTAAATCTTCGTCTGGGATTTAACACACATTTAACTTACATCACAAGAAAGATAACTTTATTTTGTTTGGTGTTAATTTTTTTGTGGAACTTAAAGTAATTTAATACATTTTGAAATGTTTACAAATTAACGTGTGCTGAAATGAAAGTAACTTCCGAAAATAAACACTTGGATTATATTTATGTCTGATTACACAAATAATTTAAAGTATGTATAGATGGGTATAATCTAGAGCCAAGCGTGTTGATTTTAAATATGAGGGTATCCTGCTATTGAAACACATGTTGAATTATGCAAGAGAACAGGACAACAGTAATTTAATGCAGTCAAGACGGCCTAGACACAGCAGGTGAGTGCAGGTGGGCCTAGACACAGCAGGTGAGTGCAGGTGGGCCTAGACACAGCAGGTGAGTGCAGGTGGGCCTAGACACAGCAGGTGGGCCTAGACACAGCAGGTGGGCCTAGACACTGCAGGTGGGCCTAGACACAGCAGGTGAGTGCAGGTGGGCCTAGACACAGCAGGTGGGCCTAGACACAGCAGGTGGGCCTAGACACTGCAGGTGGGCCTAGACACTGCAGGTGAGTGCAGGTGGGCCTAGACACAGCAGGTGGGCCTAGACACAGCAGGTGAGTGCAGGTGGGCCTAGACACAGCAGGTGGGCCTAGACACTGCAGGTGGGCCTAGACACTGCAGGTGGGCCTAGACACTGCAGGTGGGCCTAGACACAGCAGGTGGGCCTAGACACAGCAGGTGGGCAGGTGGGCCTAGCAGGTGAGTGCAGGTGGGCAGCAGGTGAGTGCAGGTGGGCTAGACACAGCAGGTGAGTGCAGGTGGGCCTAGACACTGCAGGTGGGCCTACACAGCAGGTGAGTGCAGGTGGGCCTAGACACAGCAGGTGAGTGCAGGTGGGCCTAGACACTGCAGGTGGGCCTAGACACTGCAGGTGGGCCTAGACACTGCAGGTGGGCCTAGACACAGCAGGTGGGCCTAGACACAGCAGGTGGGCCTAGACACAGCAGGTGAGTGCAGGTGGGCCTAGACATAGCAGGTGAGTGCAGGTGGGCCTAGACACAGCAGGTGGGTGCAGGTGGGCCTAGAAGACAGAGCGCGTTTTTGGTGGTTACAGCCCTGTTCCACTCATTTATGTTAATGTATACATATATGCACATTAGGCACACACAAATAAAAAAACATTACTTTTTAAATTGAATAACTGAATTCCAACAAATCCCTGAATTCATTATTTGTCCGTGCCAGGAAAATGTTTAATGTGCTATAATTCTATCAATATCTAAGGGATTTTAACAATTCTAAAAGGTTTGGAGTATCTTCATCCCTTGTCCAACTGATACATTTATTAGAAACAAACAAACAAACAACCTTTTAACAATTTTGATGACAGTTGCTACACAGTAAATCTCATTCAAGAGTTTCTTTTTATTTTTTTTTAAAGAGTCAACGGCCATCCCTCGTCCCTCATACACAGAAGACCCCCAGGCCAGAGGCAGTGGCATCATCCCAGGTCAGACTCATCACTTGTTTGCATTGACAAAGGCTAGTCTGTTACCTTGGTACATTGATGTGTCAGGCAGATTAAATAAGCTGTAGCTCAGTTCACCTCTCCCTTCATCTTCTCTTTGGTCTATCTGGATCCCTCTAGACATAGACGATCCAGATAAATGCTGGCCAAATGTAAACCTCTGACCAGTCAAATAACGACCAGGCTGAGGTGTCCTCATTGTCACCATGACTCCTGGCTTTTTAACTGTGTTTTTATTCTAAATTGGGTAAAGTTTAGCATTCCTCTGTCTCTCTTTGCCTTTTTTGTTGTTGAGAAAAACATTGTTTGGGGTGGGTCATGACATCACTCTCTTGCTATCCTCTTATCTGATTTTAATGTTTCAGTTGGAACATGCTCAATGTTTGTTTCCATGGTGGAAAAGAAAAAGACTTAATCAGACACGTGTCAGGTGGCCAGGCCCAGGCAGGCCAGAGGTTTGGAAGACAGCGTGACATTCCGCTAGCCACGGTAATAGTCAGTAATAGTTCATGGTCTGCCAAGGGGCAGTGCAGTTGGCATTGCACTGCTAAGTGTCGTCTCTGTACTGCTGCAAACAGTTGCATGTCCTGTAGATGAGTTTGAGCTGCTCTGTTAAGACGCCTTTCCCGTTTGAAGTTGTAGGACGTGACAGGGTAGTGTGAGGGTAGCATATTGTATGTGATGGAATTTCACTGAATTTTGTTTATTTTTGACACTCAAAGCCATCGGTGACAATGTGTGAACAATGATTTCTCTCCGTAAATCTGTCTGTGTGTAGGAGCCATTGCAGCTGCACTATTCATTGGTTTCGTATTGGGTCTCTATGCAGTTCTGTGGAAGTGTATGGTCTCACCACCCCAAAGGTAAGGAACAAGAAACCAATCCAAACAGCATTCTCATGTGACATTGGTTTGAAAAGGAATACTTGTCACATCCTATCAAGCCTGGACATCACGATCTTATCTCCAGTGGGTCAGGTTTTGGATCTAGTCCGACATTGCCACCATAATAATCTTTATTTCTCAAATAGTAACCAGTAATGTCAGTTTATTTGAAGTGAACTCTAATTACTCTCTGAGGTAATCATCTCTGTTTAAACACAGAATTGTTTATTTACTTATTTGGATACCATAGTTTAAGATTAAAGTAGATCATTTTACCCAAAATGACATTATGTATAATCATTTTTTTTCAATCTCAAGTGATTCAAAAATTATTAACATTTTTATATTTAACCTATAGCGCATTATGAGTTAGTCACTAAGTAACAGCTGAACACTCAACATAGGAAGAAAAGGAGGGTGAGGGTTCGAGACAAGAGGAGCCAAGTATGCTGACTGACAATCAGGATCTCATCTAGGCCATCTGGCCAGAGGATCCATTGGATCCAACTCCTGCATCAAACCCCGGCCAGTCAAACGGACCCGAAAAGATCCACTGATACTGACTTGTCTCTCATCGGGATGTTCCTGGACATCAGAGAGGAAATGGAGATTCAGAAACATTTGCATAGAGCTAGGGGATGGCATAATTATGGATCTAGCTTATCATGGTCAGAGGATGGACCGGAATCTAAGGATCCGGTCAAATGGATCTAAAAGGATCTTCTAAATTGCCTTAAGAGGATCCACTCAAATGGCTAGAGGATCCACTCAAATGGCTAAAGGATCCAACTGAAGTTGCGTCAGAGAGCATGAATAAACAATCTAAATCAGTTAAGCTGGGGTCTGCAGACTCATCAAACTTGTAAACATTTTTGTATGTAAAAAAATAATAATAATCTGAATATTACTAACAGGTCACATTTTTGCCAAGAGATCTGTTGAATTAGTTTAGAGTGTAAATACAATAAAATGTCATATTATTAATATACAATTTATGTTCTTAAACCCTGGACAACGTGGGCCTGGGAGGCTCACAGGGATATTGGCATCTACAGTACTCACCAATTATACATTTTTCAACTCAATAACCCATAGTGTGTGTATATTTTAAACTTCAGTTTTCTTTCTGTCTCATGGGAAAATGTGTTGAATTGCAGAAGATTAGTGCTAAAGCTGCAACAACACAAACTCTTTGCCCCATGACAAAATCTGTCAAGAGGCTGGCCTTTTAAAATGTTCTTCCCCAGGACCGAGCCTTGGTTCGTCTGGCCATACACTGAAGTCATAGTAAAACACTGTGTATGCTATTTTTCTCACTCGAGTTGGTCTGATTGAGGGGGTCCCTTTATATATTTGCTATCACAAAAAAGGTGCCGGACCCCAATAGTTTGAGAGCCTGATCTAAATGATTCTAGGATCCACTGTATGCCACAGTGCTATGCCTGCGTGAGATGCTGACTTTAACTGAAGCGTAGCTATACTGTTGTCTGCGGGTCACTGACAGTTGACAGTGAAATTTGTACTACTGAGGAAGGAGGCAGCACAGGTCACTGTTCTTCCTATCGGTCAACAAGCCTACTGGCCTGGCAAACATGTAGGTATGTTTTTTTTTCTGTTTGGGTGAGAGTGTGTGTAGATTTTGATTAGGGCTGACTACATGTGTTTGAAAGCAAAGGAAAGTGATAATGAATGGGAAATTTGCTAAAACTTTATATTTGGTTGTGCATGTGATATGATGGCTTTAGGTGAATGATTGAGCTGGAGTTAATGGCCTTATGATATCCAGGTTTGTCATGTTACTTTTCCTCAGGATGTCACTTACTGTTCCTTTCATTAAACTGTGATTTGTGTTCTTGCTCTTTTACTGAGTTTTCCCTTTTTTACTTTCATCAGAGTTAAATCTGAATTTACACCCGAGTTACTATTTAGTGTTGGGATGAATGTACATTCATTCTGATTAACGAACAATGCAAATTATGCAACAGAACACTAGGAAAGGAGAGGTTTAAAATGAGCTCAAAATTCTCTATCAAATACTAACAAATTATTGTGTTAGTGGGAGGTCTTGAAGTCATACACAATTAGATGATTCTAAGGAATTCAAGTCTTAAGTCCTTTGGGTTTTATGTAACTAATAAACTTGTAAAATGTTCAAACTGTCCTGTTGTAATTTTAATGTAGCCTCGCCCTCGACCACAAAAAGGTCTATATTTGATCTCTGCTGTGTTTAGTGCACGGGGTGAGAGGTTCCTGCAGGGCAGTGGGGGATTCATCATGGTCTGGTGTGGAACTTAGTGATGTGGTGTTCTTGTTGCTCCCTCCTGTCCATCCAGACTAATAAAGAACAGGAAAAGCTCTATCCTGGCCACATGCTTACCCAGGAATGACACACACTCTCTTTAGGTGAGATTAAGATTATCTGCAGAGAAGACCATGAATGCATCCCGCCTACTAAATTGTCCCTCAGCATCCAGGAAGTGTTGTGGGTTGAAGATGTCTCGTGTCTCCCATTCAGCCTGATCAAACAGCACTGACTTCAGGGTAAGCATCAACGCTGTGCTCTAGAAGCAACAACTATATGAACAGTAACACACAACTGCCCTACACACAACACTGAGAACACACACCTTTGGTATGAGGTACCATCCAGCATAGTGTCTCTGTAGGCCATCCAGGGTGTGTTGAGAGATCTAATGATGACATCTTCCGTGTAGGGAATACTGGCTCTGGTAGACATGTTAGACAGTGTTGGGCTGGCAGGAGGAGGGGTCTATCTAAGCTGGACCTTGTGTCAGTGTGTCACAACAGAGGGTTTAACACCAATTGTCAACAGATCCAATAATTGTTCACATTAACTCATCTTTCATGAGGGAGGCAAATACTAGTTTTAAAATGCCTATCCATGTTGTCACAGGCTCACCCTGTATGTGTGTGTGATTATGCAGAGCAGGGAGGTGGTCTCAGAGCAGGGAGGTGGAGGTAGTCTCAGAGCAGGTTTCAGAGCAGGGAGGTGGAGGTAGTCTCAGAGCAGGGAGGTGGAGGTGGTCTCAGAGCAGGGAGGTGGTCTCACAGCAGGTCTCAGAGCAGGGTAGTGGAGGTGGTCTCAGAGCAGGGAGGTGGTCTCAGAGCAGGGAGGTGGTCTCAGAGCAGGGAGGTAGAGGTGGTTTCAGAGCGTGGAGGTGGTCTCAGAGCAGGGAGGTGGTGTTCTCAGAGCAGGGAGATGGAGGTGGTTTCAGAGCGTAGAGGTGGTCTCAGAGCAGGGAGGTGGAGGTGGTCTCAGAGCAGGGAGGTGGTCTCAGAGCAGGGAGGTGGTCTCAGAGCAGGGAGGTGGAGGTGGTCTCAGAGCAGGGAGGTGGAGGTGGTTTCAGAGCGTGGAGGTAGTCTCAGAGCAGGGAGGTGGTCTCAGAGCAGGGAGGTGGTGGTCTCAGAGCAGGGAGGTGGTCTCAGAGCAGGGAGGTGGTCTCAGAGCAGGGAGGTGGAGGTGGTCTCAGCAGGGAGGTGGAGGTGGTCTGAGCAGGGAGGTGGTCTCACAGCAGGTCTCAGAGCAGGGTAGTGGAGGTGGTTTCAGAGCAGGGAGGTGGTGGTGGTCTCAGAGCAGGGAGGTGGAGGAGGTCTCAGAGCAGGGAGGTGGAGGAAGTCTCAGAGCAGGGAGGTGGAGGTGGTTTCAGAGCAGGGAGGTGGTGGTGGTCTCAGAGCAGGGAGGTGGAGGAGGTCTCAGAGCAGGGAGGTGGAGGAAGTCTCAGAGCAGGGAGGTGGAGGAAGTCTCAGAGCAGGGAGGTGGTGGTGGTCTCAGAGCAGGGAGGTGGAGGAGGTCTCAGAGCAGGGAGGTGGAGGAAGTCTCAGAGCAGGGAGGTGGTCTCAGAGCAGGTCTCAGAGCAGGGAGGTGGTGGTCTCAGAGCAGGGATGTAGAGGTGGTTTCAGAGCGTGGAGGTGGTTTCAGAGCGTGGAGGTGGTCTCAGAGCAGGGAGGTGGTCTCAGAGCAGGGAGGTGGAGGTAGTCTCAGAGCAGGGAAGTGGTGGTCTCAGAGCAGGGAGGTGGAGGTAGTCTCAGAGCAGGGAGGTGGAGGTGGTCTCAGAGCAGGGAGGTGGTCTCACAGCAGGTCTCAGAGCAGGGTAGTGGAGGTGGTCTCAGAGCAGGGAGGTGGTCTCAGAGCAGGGAGTTGGAGGTGGTCTCAGAGCAGGGAGGTAGAGGTGGTTTCAGAGCGTGGAGGTGGTCTCAGAGCAGGGAGGTGGTGTTCTCAGAGCAGGGAGATGGAGGTGGTTTCAGAGCGTAGAGGTGGTCTCAGAGCAGGGAGGTGGAGGTGGTCTCAGAGCAGGGAGGTGGTCTCAGAGCAGGGAGGTGGAGGTGGTCTCAGAGCAGGGAGGTGGTGGTCTCAGAGCAGGGAGGTAGAGGTGGTTTCAGAGCGTGGAGGTAGTCTCAGAACAGGGAGGTGGTCTCAGAGCAGGTCTCAGAGCAGGGAGGTGGTGGTCTCAGAGCAGGGAGGTGGTCTCAGAGCAGGGAGGTGGAGGTGGTCTCAGCAGGGAGGTGGAGGTGGTCTCGGAGCAGGGAGGTGGTCTCACAGCAGGTCTCAGAGCAGGGTAGTGGAGGTGGTTTCAGAGCAGGGAGGTGGTGGTGGTCTCAGAGCAGGGAGGTGGAGGAAGTCTCAGAGCAGGGAGGTGGAGGAAGTCTCAGAGCAGGGAGGTGGAGGAAGTCTCAGAGCAGGGAGGTGGTCTCAGAGCAGGGAGGTGGTGGTCTCAGAGCAGGGATGTAGAGGTGGTTTCAGAGCGTGGAGGTGGTTTCAGAGCGTGGAGGTGGTTTCAGAGCGTGGAGGTGGTTTCAGAGCGTGGAGGTGGTCTCAGAGCAGGGAGGTGGTCTCAGAGCAGGGAGGTGGTCTCAGAGCAGGGAGGGGGAGGTGGTCTCAGAGCAGGGAGGTGGTCTCAGAGCAGGGAGGTGGTCTCAGAGCAGGGAGGTGGTCTCAGAGCAGGGAGGGGGAGGTGGTCTCAGAGCAGGGAGGGGGAGGTGGTCTCAGAGCAGGGAGGTGGAGGTGGTCTCAGAGCAGGTCTGAGAGCAGGGAGGTGGAGGTGGTCTCAGAGCAGGGAGGTGGTCTCAGAGCAGGTCTCAGAGCGGGGAGGTGGTCTCAGAGCAGGGATGTGGAGGTGGTCTCAGAGCAGGTCTCAGAGCAGGGTGGTGGAGGTGGTCTTAGAGCAGGGAGGTGGTCTCAGAGCAGGGATGTGGAGGTGGTCTCAGAGCAGGGTGGTGGAGGTGGCCTCAGATAACACAGCACCAGGTTGGCCAGGTCAAACCCTGTGCTGTCAGGGGAGGGGTTCATCAATCACAAATTAACATTTTCAAAACTCATCATTGGGGGTAAATAACGTCAGAGTAACAGAAAGAGCGGCTTACATTCTATTTCTCTATGAGGAAGTTGCCTGGGGTCCAGGTCCTGCCTGTGTCCATCCACCTCCTCCCTGATGAAGGCTTCCATGGTCTGGTAGTGGCTGAAGACGGCATTGTGAGGTCCTTGGAGGTGCTTCATCACGCCAGGGATTGTCTCATACAGCTACAGGGATTAACCATGGAGCTTCAGTGGGTTTGTACTGCTGGTGTCCTCCTGCTGGTGTCCTCCTGCTGGTGTCCTCCTGCTGGTGTCTTACCTGGGTCTTTAGGGATTCCTCTATCAGCATGGTCTCAGACAGGTAGCTCAACAGGGTCTGGAAGCTGGGGTCGCTATAGTCAAAACAGCTCCCAAACATCAGCTGGCAGATGATATTAAAAAGAGCGTTGTTCAGTAGATGCAGATGCACAATTGAGAGCATCCTGCCGGGCTGTGTCACAGTCTGGTACAGCAACTGCACCGCCCTCAAACGCAACACTTTCCAGAGGGTGGTGCGGTCTGCACAACACATCACCGGGGGGCAAAGTATCTGCCCTACATGACACCTACAGCCCCCGATGTCACAGGAAGGCCAAAAAGATCAAGGACATCAACCACATTAGGCACCGCCTGTTCACGCCGCTACCATCCAGAAGGCGAGGTCAGTAGAGGTGCATCAAAGCTGGGACCGAGAGACTGAAAAACAGCTTCTATCTCAAGGCCATCAGACTGCTAGATAGTTATCACTAACATAGAGAGGCGGCTGACTACATTGACATACAATCACTGGTCACTTGAATAAATTGATCACTAGGTCACTTTATAGCAATTTCACTATAAATAATGTCACTTTAATAATGTTTACATAGCTTACATTACTGTGTATATATATACTGTATCTTATACCATCTATTACAACTTTACAGTGAAATGCTTACTTGCAGGTAAGATTAAGAAGTATTTACAAAAATAAACTGAACTAAATAATATTTTAAAAAATTGAAAAATAACTCATAATTAAGGAGCAACAATAAAATAACAGTAGCGAGGCTATATACAGGGTGTACCGGTACAGAGTCAGGGAGGGGGGCACTGGTTAGTCGAGGTAATTGAGGTAATATGTACATGTAGCTAGAGGTAAAGTGACTATGTATGGATAACAAACAGAGAGTAGCAGTGTAAAAAATTGGCTCTGGGGTGGGGACAATGCAAATTGTCCAGGTAGCCATTTGATTAACTGTTCAGGAGACTTATGGCTTGGGGGTCGGCCCTCAGGAAGTCTAGGATCCAGTTGCAGAGGGAGGAGTCCTTTTGTTCGATTAATTCCATCGATATATATTCAAAATGTCCATTTATTTGGAACCTTTGATCAGAAAAAACACCGGTTCCAACTTGCGCAACGTGACTACAAAATATCTCAAAAGTTACCTGTAAACTTTGCCAAACCATTTCAAACTACTTTTGTAAGACAACTTTAGGTATTTTTTGGTAAATAATCGATACAATTGAAGACGGGAAGATCTGTGTTCAATACAGGAGGAAAACAAACTGTAGCTAGCTTTCTGCTCACGCGAGGTGGTCTAACAGTACACTTCAAGTGACCCTCGTTCAAGATGGCCGTACTTCTTCAGACCCAAAGGAATAACCTCAACTAATTTCTAAAGACTGTTGACATCCAGTGGAAGCGATGGAACTGCAGAAGGTCCCTTAGAAATCTGGATTCCCAATGAAAACTCATTGAAAAGAGAGTGACCTCAAAAATAGAATCTGAATGGTTTATCCTCGAGGTTTCGCCTGCTAAATATGTTCTGTTATACTCACAGACATGATTCAAACAGTTTGAGAAACTTCAGAGTGTTTTCTATCCAAATATACTAATAATATGCATATCTTATTTTCTGGGGATGAGTAACAGGCAGTTGAATTTGGGCATGCATTTCATCCGGACATATGAAAATACTGCCCTCTGTCACCAAGGTTAAAGAAAAAATCTTGGTCCAGACGAGGTGAGTAATCACTGTCCTGATATCCAGAAGCTCTTTTCAGTCATATGAGATGGTGGCAGAAACATTATGTTCAAAATATGTTACGTCATAATGTGGATGGGGACATGCTCTCTCTACTGTCTCAAATGTCCACAATCAGCTCGTTAGTTTTGTTGCCATTGAAGGAGAGGTTATTTTAAAGGCACCACTCTGCCATGGCTCTCACCCCTCCCTGTAGGTTTCCTCATTATTGTTGGTAAACAGGCCTGCTACTGTTGTCGTCAGCAAATTGATGATTAAGTTGGAGACGTGCGTGGCCACACACTCATGGGTGAACAGGGAGTACAGGAGGGGCTGAGCACACACCCATATGGGGCCCACGTGTGAGGATCAGCATGGCGGAGGCGTTGATGCCTACCTTCACCACTTGGGATCAGCTTGTCAGGAAGTCCAGGACCCAGTTGAACAGGAAGGGTTTCAGACCCAGGGCCCTGAGCTTAGTGATGAGCTTGGAGGGCACTATGGTGTTGAACTGTAGTCGATGAGCAACATTCTTACATAGGTATTTCTCTTTCCAGGTGGGAAAGGGCAGTGTCCAAAATGGCGATTGTGTCGTCCGTGGATCTGTTGGGGCGATATACAATTGTAGTGGGTCTCGGGTAAGGTGGAGGTGATATGGTCCTTAACTAGCATGATGACAGAAGTGAGTGCTACGGGGCCATTTTCAGTTACATTTGCTTTCTTGAGTACAGAAAAAATGATGGACATCTTGAAGCAATTGGGGACAACAGACTCGGATATGGAGAGACTGAATATGTCCGTAAACAGTCCAACCAGGTGGTCTGTACATGCTCTGAAGACATGGCTTGGGATGCATCCAGGCCAGCAGCCTTGAGAGTATTGACACACTTAAATGATTTACTCACGTAGGCCATGGAGAATGAGAGCACACAGTCCACGTCGTCGGCTCAATGTTGTTTTCCTCAAAGTGGGTGAAAAGGTGTTTAGATCGTCCGGGAAACAGCTGTCCGCTCAATGGCTGGCCTTCCCTTTATAATTTGTACACACCCATGTTCCCAGTGATCTTGCAATGGTTAAATTGATGTTTCGCATTTTCTATTTTGCGAGAATGTTACCATATATCCACAGATTTAGTTTTGGATCTAAAGTTCTAATCATCACAGTGGGAACAACATCCTCTATGCACTTCCTGATGAACCTAGTCAGAGAGTCAGTGACCACGTTTACGTGCACACCAATATCCTGTTATCATTTGGTATACTCAAGTATTCTGTTTTTGAGTTGCGGTATATAGACAAAATATCCTGTTTACAATTACTCGATAAAGCTTTTATCTGGTTTTCTCATAACCGGGATAAGATGCCTGGGATATGCTGATCTTAGACAGGATACTGTGGCATGTTAAACATCTTATCCCGTTTACTGTTGTTTCTCACAGTCTGCGCAGGGTCATTTTCGCATATCATGGGGTGTTATACCTGCACAGTTTGATCCACCACAATAATTCCATAAAAATGTATTTTGCTGATATTCCATACTGGACCGTATAGCCTACGGTCCAACATTTCTGATTATAATTTCCAACATTTGGTAGGCCATATTATCATTTCCGACATTTGGTAGGCCATATTATCATTTCCGACATTTGGTAGGCCATATTATCATTTCCGACATTTGGTAGGCCATATTATCATTTCCGACATTTGGTAGGCCATATTATCATTTCCGACATTTGGTAGGCCATATTATCATTTCCGACATTTGGTAGGCCATATTATCATTTCCGACATTTGGTAGGCCATATTATCATTTCCGACATTTGGTAGACCATTTGTTCGTCAACTATAGTTAGATACATACCAGTGGAGGCAGCTGAAGGGACGGCTCATAATGGCTGGAATGGCATCAAGCCATTGGTTTGATACCATTCCAGACATTACGCTCCAGCCATTACCACAGCTTCACTTCTGTCATAAAAATAGGCAATTTTGGTAATCAGTGGCTGTATTGGAGGGGGAATGGGTTCACATATTTTCTGAGTGTATATAACCAGCTTCTCAGGCTCCATTTCAATGTGCTTCATTCTATAACTAGAGGACTTCTAATATCTCCAGGAGTGAGAAGTATCATTTTTGTTAGCTCGGGCCATCTACTTTTAGTGCTGCCTGTGTGAACTTGCTGACTGCTCATAACCTGCAGATGATTGTTGACACATTAACCAGGATCAAGGGGAAGGGCAATATGTGACTTGTTTTGTTAATCAGTGGCTGTATTGGAGGGGCAGCAGCTTCTCCTCTCCTAGGTAATCAGCAATTAGTACAGGGAGGTGTGCTATTAACCTCTGCTAGGCAACTAGTGGTAGTACTTCAGTCTCCCCTAGTTTCACAGCAGGCAGCTGCCATGCGGCGGTCTCATCGCAAAACTAATACCATTGCTGAAACAGACTGTTCTGCCGAGTTATTCAAGGAAGGAAAGAGAGGAAGGCTCACTTTCACCGATCTAATTTTGCGATTTTGTAGCTTTGGCAAGTGTGTGTGTTTTCTATCCCAGTTTACTCCTCTCCCTGTAGCCTTAATAGATGCTCCCCACCCCTTGGCTGCAACCCTTCTAATTTAGTGTACCCTGTGCACACAATCCATGTGCAATTCCTGGTCTCTGGCTGTGTTTGGAACTGCCGATCTGCGGTCAAGAGTTAATTTCAGCCAATGCTACCATTCAGTCCCTTGACTTGATTTCCCTGACGGAGACATGGATCACCCCAGAGAACACTGCTACTCCAGCTGCTCTCTTCATCTGGTTGTCGCAGTGGTGGCACAGGGCTACTAATTTCTCCTAAGAACTGGAGATTTTCTCACCTGTCCATCTGCTAATTTGAATTCCATGCTGTCACTTGTCCACTCAAGCTTAGCATTGTCATTAATCGCCCATCAGGTGCCCTTAGAGAGTTCGTCAATGAGCTTGACACCTTGATAAGCTCATATCCTTCTGATTGCTCACCTCTCTTTCTACTTGGTGACTTCAACCTCCCGAAGTCTGCCTTCGATTAATTTCTTGCCAACTCTCCACTGGCTGTGTCCCCTCTGACTTTGAAACGGCCAGAGACACACTCTCCTCTTCATCCTCCTCTTCACCCTCTCAGGGCTGGGTGTTTCAGGCTCTGCACACTCTTGGATTGCATCCTACCTGGCAGGCCGCTCCTACCGTTGAGAGGATCTGTGTCTGCATCATGTACTCTCACTACTGGTGTCCCCCAGGGCTCGGTTCTAGGCCATCTTCCCTCTATACACCAAGTCACTCGGCTCTGTCATATCCTCATGGTCTCCGATCATTGCTATGCGGATGATGCTCCACAACTTTTCTCCTTCGCCCCTTCTGACACACAGGTGGCGACCCACATCTCTACGTGGCTGGCAGATATCTCCGCTTGGATATCAGCCCACCACCTCAACCTCGACAAGCTGGAGCCCCGCTTCCTCCCAGGGAAGGCCTGCTTGTTCCAAGACTTCCATCACAGCTCAATGTTGTCCCACTCCCAGAGTGCAAAGAACCTTGGCGTGACCCTGGGCAACCCCCTGTCATTCTCTTCAAACATCAAAGCAGTGACTCGCTCCTGCAAGTTCATGCTCTACAAGATCCGTGGAGTAGGACCCTACATGGCACCAGTCCTAATCCAGGCACTTGTCATCTCCTGCCTGGACTACTGCAACTCTGTTGGCTGGGCTCCCCACCAGATGAAGCTCGCATCTACTAAAATGTCATGGTGCTTGCCTATGGAGCAGCAAGAGGAATGTCCCCTCCCTACCTTCATCAGATGGGGCCACAGTGTCTCCTGACTCTCTCTAATTCTCTCTTGGCGGACCTGAGCCCTAGGACCATGCCTCAGGACTACCTGGCATGATGACTCCTTGTTGTCCCCAGTCCACCTGGCCGTGCTGCTGCTCCAGTTTAAACTATTCTGCCTGCGGCTATGGAATCTTGACCTGTTCACTGTGATTACTATTATTTGACCATGCTGGTCATTTATGA
The DNA here is from genome assembly GCF_036934945.1 of Oncorhynchus masou masou. Lineage (NCBI taxonomy): Eukaryota > Metazoa > Chordata > Actinopteri > Salmoniformes > Salmonidae > Oncorhynchus > Oncorhynchus masou. Next base: position 17,931,047 of record NC_088236.1, on the reverse strand, counting down.
ACATTTGAACATCTTGGCCATGTTCTGTTATAATCTCCACCCGGCACAGCCAGAAGAGGACTAGCCACCCCTCATAGCCTGCTTCCTCTCTAGGTTTCTTCCTAGGTTTTGGCCTTTCTAGGGAGTTTTTCCTAGCCACCGTGCTTCTACACCTGCATTGCTTGCTGTTTGGGGTTTTAGGCTTGGTTTCTGTACAGCACTTTGATATATCAGCTGATGTAAGGCGGGCTATATAAATTTGATTTGATTCAGGCAATTCTCAAACCATCCACCCCTCCCCACACATATTGAGGAACAGTGTACTTACTATGCCTGTGATATGTTGTTGTCCCACCTAGCTATCGTAAGATGGATGCACAAACTAAGTCGCTCTGGAAAAGTGTCTGCTAAATGACTGGGAAATTTGACTTGTTGCCCCAGAACACTAAAGTAGTAGTAGGAATACTTTGTTGATACAGGGATACTCGTGAAAGGGATATCAAAGGTACATGTAAACAGCTTATCCCAAATAAGACTAAGCGGGATACAAGCTACTATCCGGAATAGTGTATGTAAATGTGGTCACTGTATCCACAGTTTCTAAACCCAGAGGTGCAACATCGCAAGACTTCCGGGAATGCTTGCGAAACAGACCAGGCCATGGTTTGGGGCTTGAAGTCAATGAGAGAAGTGAAAAATTCTTCCTTAGCTGTTAATTTTCGTGAAACCTAAAGGCACAACTTAGATTCGAGCCAGTGTCTTAAGCAGTTGAACTTATTACTCAAAACTCGTAAAAGTGACAAACTGACACATTTACATTTTAGTCAAAAACAACTTTATATCGAAGGAGTGCCTTTGATATAACAGTTAGCGCAAGATGACCATTAGATCTGATGTGTTCCTATGCATGAGTTTAGCTAGCCAACACCGCCATGACGTTGCCGACACGTGTGATCTATCTGGGATTTCTATTGGAGAAGCAGTTTTAGCCCATCTTCATACTGTACTGTCTTTGGTGTATATGGAGCTGGAAAGTACGTTGTAGTCGTCCCGGAAGGGAGAGTAGCAATGATCCAGGGTCCGTGTTCTACGTGTATCACAGGAGATGTGCTGATATAATTTTGGTAGCGTCATACATAATTTATTCTGAATTATGTAAATGATTATACTGTTATATTCCCTGAGTTAACCACAGCCAACAAAGTTAAGTCACTCACAGTATTTTTATTTTTATTTACATTTTACTTCAGTTTATTTAAGTAAATACTTTAACACTTATTTTTCTTAACTGCATTGTTGGTTAAGGGCTTGTAAGTAAGCATTTCACTGCAAGGTCTACCTACACCTGTTGTATTCGGCACATGTGACAAATAGAATTCGATTTTTGTACGTTTTATAATAATTTAATGATATTTTTTTTACAATATGGTACAGCACATAGAAATGACATTGAAACAAAAATCCTGAAAATAATTTAAGACTCAGCAACCAGTGTTTTCAGTTCCTATTCTGGCACATGTAGGTAGCCTATGACTGACTGTCTGTCAGGAACAATGAATGGGTCTTTCCACAAAATGGGTTCCTTTGCGTCCCTTTGATAGCCTATTTTAAGTAGAAATTGTCAACCAAGATTGAACTTTAAAAGCCTGTTATATTAAATTATGGATTATTCAATGCATCTTTTAAAATTAATAAAGACTTGATAAATTGCACAAATTCAGCATTTTGACATTTCCCTCTAGGAAGTCACCTCTAGGAAGATTTTAACCCACTTAACCAAAAATTTTCTCCAAGTTTCACCATCATTGTAAAGCCCTAATTATTTTGTTTCTTTGACAAAGTCATTTCTGAAGATTATTTATTTTAAGGTCAACCCTTTTACGTGAACTGAATTCTCATTTTTAATATGATGAAGTAATTTTTTTTTCAAAAGAAACATTGAACATCTAATAGTCAAATCATAGTGTAAAAACAAGTGAGCTGGTTCTACTGTTTTTGTACATTTTCTGGTGTTTTGTGAGGGAATACTGAGCAGGTTGAGCATAACACGTCAACTCTGTTACCCATGGATAGAAGACAGGCTAGAAATGTTTTTACTTTTTTATGCTTGCATTTAATTGCCACTCCCTGTAAAAGTTGTCCCACTCCCTGTAAAAGTTGTCCCACTCCCTGTAAAAATTGTGCCACTCCCTGTAAAAATTGTGCCACTCCCTGTAAAAGTATGTGACCCCCACAAACGTTTACCGATGCAACAATGAGAGCATCCTGTCAGGCTGTATCACTGCCTGGTTTGGAAACTGCACCATCTGCAACCGTAGGGCTGTGCAGAGGGTGGTGCGGTCAGCCCAACGCATCACCGGGAGCACACTGCCAGCCCTTCGGGACATCTACAGCACCCGGAGTCATGGGAAGGCCAAGAAAATCCTCAAGGACCTCAGCCATCCGAGCCACGGCGTGTTCACACCCCCTATCAACCAGGAGGCATGCTCAGTACAGGTGCATCAAAGCTGGGACCGAGAGACTGAAAAACTATATTAAGGCCACCAGACTGTTAAATAGCCATCACTAGCCAGTCTCCACCCAGTACCCTGCCCTGAACTTAGTCGCTGTCACTAGCCGGCTACCACCCAGTTGTTCAACCCTGCACCTTAGAGGCTGCTACCATATGTAAATAGACATGGAACACTGGTCACTTTAGTAATGGAACACTGGTCACTTCAATAATGTTTACATACTGTTTTACAGTTGAAGTCGGAAGTTTACATACACCATAGCCAACTACATTTAAACTCAGTTTAATCCTAGTAAACATTCCCCGTCAGTTAGAATCACCACTTTATTTTAAATATGTGAAATGTCAGAATAATAGTAGAGAGAATGATTTATTTCAGCTTTTATTTATTTCATCACATTCCCAGTGGGTCAGAAGTTTACACACACTCAATTAGTATTTGGTAGCATTACCTTAAAACTGTTTAACTTGGGTCAAACGTTTAGGGTAGAATTAAACATGCTTTCCACAATAAGTTGGGTGAATTTTGGCCAATTCCTCCTGACCGAGCTGGTGTAACTGAGTCAGGTTTGTAGGCCTACTTGCACACACTTTTTCAGTTCAGCCCACAAATGTTCTATATGATTGAGGTCAGGGCTTTGTGATGGCCACTCCAATACCTTGACTTTGTTGTCCTTAAGCCATTTTGCCACAACTTTGGAAGTTTGCTTGGGGTCATTGTCCATTTGGAAGACCCATTTGCGACCAAGCTTTAACTTCCAACCGATGTCTTAAGATGTTGCTTCTACATATCCACATAATTTTAATTCCTCATGATGCTATCTATTTTGTGAAGTGCACCAGTCCCTCCTGCAGCAAAGCACCCCCACGTGCTTCATGGTTTGGATGGTGTTCTTCGGCTTGCAAGCCTCCCCCTTTTTCCTCCAAACATAACGATGGTCATTATGGCCAAACAGTTCTATTTTTGTTTCATCAGGCCAGAGGCCATTTTCCCAAAAAGTACAATCTTTGTCCCCATGTGCATTTGCAAACCGTAGTCTGGCTTTTTTATGGCGGTTTTGGAGCAGTGACTTCTTCCTTGCTGAGCGAACTTTCTGGTTATGTCGACATAGGACTTGTTTTACTGTGGATATAGATACTTTAGTGCCCGTTTCCTCCAGCATCTTCACAGGGTTCTTTGCTGTTGTTCTGGGATTGATTTGCACGTTTCACACCAAAGTACGTTTATCTCTAGGAGACAGAACTCGTCTCCTTCCTGGGCGGTATGACGGCTGCATGGTCCCATGGTGTTTATATTTGCGTACTATTGTTTGTACAGATGAACGTGGTACCTTCAGGCCTTTGGAAATTGCTCCCAAGGATGAACCAGACTTGTGGAGGTCCACCATTTTTTTCTGAGGTCTTGGCTGATTTATTTTGATCTTCCCATGATGTCAAGCAAAGAGGCACTGAGTTTGAAGGTAGGCCTCGAAATACATCCACAGGTACAAATGACTCACATTTTGTCAATTAGCCTATCAGAAGCTTCTAAAGCCATGACATCATTGTCTGGAATTGTCCAAGCTCTTTAAAGGCACAGTCAACTCAGTGTATTTAAACTTCTGACCCACTGGAATTGTGATACAGTGAATTATTAGTTTTGGCAAGTCGGTTAGGACATCTACTTTGCATGACAAGTAATTTTTCCAACAAATGTTTACAGACAGATTATTTCACTTATAATTCACTGTATCACAATTCCAGTGGGCCAGAAGTTTACATACACTGAGTCCCGCCCCAATCAGAAACATTGACGGCCCTGAAAGAACTTTCTTTGATTATGTAAACTGGAAACCACATATCCTGAGGCTGCATTTATTGTAGCTGGGGATTTTAACAAGGCTAATCTGAAAACAAGGCTCCCTAAATTTGATCAGCATATCGAGTGCGCAACCCGGGCTGGCAAAACCCTGGATCATTGTTATTCTAACTTCCGCGACGCATATAAAGCCCTCCCCTGCCCTCCTTTCAGAAAATCTGACCACGACTCCATTTTGTTGCTCCCAGCCTATAGACAGAAACTAAAACAGGAAGTGCCCGTGCTCAGGTCTGTTCAACGCTGGTCCAAACAATCAAATTCCACACTTCAAGATTGCTTTGATCATGTGGACTGGGATATGTTACGCATAGTGTCAGACAATAACATTGATGTATATGCTGATTCGGTGAGCGAGATTATTATGAAGTGAATCGGTGATGTTGTACCAACAGCGTCTATTAAAACATTCCCCAACCAGAAACCGTGGATTGATGGCAGCATTCGCACAAAACTGAAAGTGCAAACCACTACTTAGTCAGGGCAAGGTGACCGGAAACATGACCGAATACAAACAGTGTAGCTATTCACTCCGCAAGGCAATCAAACAAGCTAGTCGTCAGTATAGAGACAAAGTAGAGTGGCAATTCAACGGCTCAGTCACGAGAGGTATGTGGCAGGGTCTACAGTCAATCACGGACTACAAAAGGAAAAGCAGCCCCGTCGCGGACCACAATGTCTTGCTCCCAGACAAACTAAACAACTTCTTTGCTCCCTTTGAGGACAACACAGTGCCACTGACACGGCCCACTACCAAAACCTGCGGGCTCTCCTAAAACATTTAAACATGTTAACCCTCGCAAGGCTGCCGGCCCAGACGGAATCCCCAGCCGCGTCCTCAGAGCATACGCAGACCAGCTGGCTGGTGTGTTTACGGACATATTCAATCAATCCTTAACCCAGTCTGCAGTTCCCACATGCTTCAAGAGGGCCACCATTGTTCCCATGAAAGCGAAGGTAACTGAGCTAAATGACTATCGCCCAGTAGCACTCAATTCCGTCATCATGAAGTGCTTTGAGAGACTAGTCAAGGACCATATCACCTCCACCCTACCTGACATCCTAGACCCACTCAAATTTGCTTACCGCCCCAATAGGTCCACAGACGATGCAATTGCAATCACACTGCCCTAACCCATCTGGACAAGAGGAATACCTATGTGAGAATTTTGTTCATCGACTACAGCTCAGCATTTAACACCATAGTACCCTCCAAACTTGTCATTAAGCTTGAGACCCTGGGTCCCGACCCCGCCCTGTGCAACTGGGTCCTGGACTTCCTGATGAGCCGCCCCCAGGTGGTGAGGGTAGGTAACAATATCTCTACCCCGCTGATCCTCAACACTGGGGCCCCACAAGGGTGCATTCTCAGCCCTCTCCTGTACTCCCTGTTCACCCATGACTGCGTGGCCATGCACGTCTCCAACTCCCTCATCAAATTTGCAGACGACACTATGTGGTAGGCTTGATTACCAACAACGATGAGACGGCTTACAAGGAGGTGGTGAGGGCCCTCAGAGTGTGGTGTCAGGAAAATAACCTCACACTCAATGTCAACAAAACACAGGAGATGATAGTGGACTTCAGAAAACAGCAGAGGGAGCAGCCCCATATCCACATCGACGGGACAGTAGTGGAGAAGGTGGAACGTTTTAAGTTCTAGGCGTACACATCACAAACAAACTGAAAAAGTCCACACACACAGACAGCGTGGTGAAGGAGGCGCAGCGGCACCTCTTTAACCTCAGGAGGCTGAAGAAATATCGGCTTGTCACCAAAAACACTCACAAACTTTTACAGATGCACAATCGAGAGCATCCTGTCGGGCTGTATCATCGCCTGGTACGGCAACTGCTCCGCCCACAACCGTAAGGCTCTCCAGAGGGTAGTGACGTCTGCACAACGAATCACCGGGGGAATCTACCTGCCCTCCAAGACACCTACTCCACCCGATGTCACAGGAAGGCCAAAAAGATAATCAAGGACAACAACCACCCGAGCCACTGCCTGTTCACCCCACTATCATCCAGAAGGCGAGGTCAGTACAGGTGCATCAAAGCGGGGTCCGAGAGACTGAAAAACAGCTTCTATCTCAAGGCCATCAGACTGTTAAACATCCATTACTAACATTGAGTGGCTGCTGCCAATATACAGACTCATCTCTAGCCACTTTAATAATGAAAATTTAATGTAATAAATGTATCACTAGCCACTTTAAACAATGCCACTTTATATAATGTTTACATACCCTACATTACTCATCTCATATGTATATACTGTACTCTATACCATCTACTGCCTATGCTGTTCTGCCATTTTTATGTCCATATTCTTATTCATTCCTTTACACTAGTGTGTAAGGTAGTTGTGAAATTGTTAGGTTAGATTACTTGTTAGATATTACTGCATGGTCGGAACTAGAAGCACAAGCATTTCGCTACACTCTTATTAACATCTGCTTGTGACAAAGTGTATGTGACAAATAACATTTGATTTGGGGGTACCACTGGGTTCAATTCTTGGGCCGACTTTTTCTCTGTATACATCAATGATGTTGTTCTTGCTGCTGGTGATTCTCTGATCTTCCTCTATGCAGACGACACCATTCTGTATTCTTCTGGCCCTTCTTTGGACACTGTGTTAACAAACCTCCAGACGAGCTTCAATGCCATACAACACTCCTTCCGTGGCCTCCAACTGCTCTTAAATGCAAGTTAACTAAATGAATGCTCTTCAACCGATCGCTGCCTGCACCCGCCCGCCTAGCATCACTACTCTGGACGGTTCTGACTCAGAATATGTGGACAACTACAAATACCTAGGTGTCTGGTTAGACTGTAAACTCACCTTCCAGACTCACATTAAGCATCTTCAATCCAAAATTAAATCTACAATCGGCTTCCTATTTCGCAACAAAGCATCCTTCACTCATGCTGCCAAACATACCCATGTAAAACTGACTATCCTACCAATACTTGACTTTGGCGATGTAATTTACAAAATAGCCTCCAACACTCTACTCAGCAAATTGGATGTAGTCTATCACAGCTCCATCCGTTTTGTCACCAAAGCCTCTTATACCACCCACCACTGCGACCTGTATGCTCTCGTCGGCTGGCCCTCGCTACATATTTGTCGCCAAACCCACTGGCTCCAGGTCACCTATAAGTCTTTGCTAGGTAAAGCCATGACTTTTCTCAGCTCACTGGTCACCATAGCAGCACCCACCCGTAGCACATATATTTCACTGGTCATCCCTAAAGCCATCTCCTCCTTTGGCCGCCTTTCCTTCCAGTTCTCTGCTGCCAAATGACTGGAACAAATATCAAAAATCACAGAAGCTGGAGTTTTATATCTCCCTCACTAACTTTAAGCATCAGCTGTCAGAGCAGCTTCCCGATCATTGCACCTGTACACAGCCCATCTGTAAATAGCCCACCCAACTACCTCATCCCCATATATTGTTATTTAGTTTTTGCTCCTTTTCATCCCAGTATCTCTACTTGCACATTCATCTTCTGAACATCTATCACTCCAGTGTCTAACTGCTAAATTGTAATTATTTCGCCACTATGGCCTATTTATTGCCTTACCTCCCTAATCTTACTGCATTTGCACACACTGTATATAGACTTTTCTATTGTGTTGTTGACTGTACATTTGTTTACCCCATGTGTAACTGTGTTGTTTGTGTCACACTGCTTTGCTTTATCTTGGCCAGATCGCAGTTGTTAATGAGAACTTGTTCTCAACTGGCCTACCTGGTTAAATAAAGGTGAAATAAAATAAAAACAAAAAAATTGGATCAGGAAGTAACATTTTTGGTTATTATGGCATGATCATGAATAATAATTTATTACTGTATACAGTAATGTATGGGATTAGCAAATTAGAAAAATAACCATTATTGAGAAGAAAAAAAACAGACAATGAGGGCATGACAAACACACACACAGGTGTGATTGTGACACCTTGTGACATGCTGAATCATGTTTTTTATTGACATGATGTGGACTGCTTATTCTATTCACTCAATGGGTATGCTTCTTCTCTGGTCAAAACGTGTTGTGTGTGGGTGTGCCATATTCTGATAGATAGATGCATAGCCACAGGAAGTAGTTTGGGGGTGCCGAGAGTGTTCTGGGACTGCTAATACAGAACAAGTAAAGGCCCAGCTTTTTTTTATTTTTTTTTATATTTTCAGGGGTGCTGCAGAGGATAGATGCACACATTCCCTCTATTAATGTAACATAATAATTCCTTCTTACCATAGCAATGGCCCACTGCCAGTGGGCAAACATTCGGGAGGAAGTGAGCTGAATAGTTTAGAGCAGGGCTCTCCAACCCTGTTTCTAGAGAGCTACCATCCTGTAGGGCGGTAGCTCTCTAGGAACAGGGTTGGAGTGAACACCTACAGGACGGTAGCTCTCTGGGAACAGGGTTGGAGTGAACACCTACAGGACGGTAGCTCTCTAGGAACAGAGTTGGAGTGAACACCTACAGGACGGTAGCTCGCTAGGAACAAGGCGGAAGCTCTATAGGAACAGGGTTGGAGAACCCTGGTTTAGAGAACGTATAATAAGACGTCCAAGAACTCAAAACTCCGTTTTGACCTTACAAACATGTCTGACTGTTTTGTCTGTTACGTAAGACGCGCAACGTCGACGTACGCGCCGGGTAACAGTCAAATTTCGCGGGAGATATCTAAGCTATGCTCTTTTGAAAGAACAAACTCCTCTCCAAAAGTAAACGTGCATTTCAACAAAATCGCATTTTTGTCACGAATACAAGGCCAATAGAGGTAATGTAAATACTTTATTTAACGCTTTGACGTTTTTCTGTTTTCGCAGGACACTGCTTTAGTTGGCAACAACAAGACGTTAGCAGCTAGCTTAGGTAGCTAACTAACGGAAGCTAAAGTATTAGCGAGCTAACGTTAATAACCACACTCACATTTGCAGACCACGTTACAATCATTGTAACTATTTATGAGCTGAGTTGAGGTTTAGCTAGCAGTAGTGGAGATGGCTTATGGACTGTGTTTAAGCCTTGTTTAAACTACCTAAACTAGCAATGATACCGTGTTCATTACAACTGCAATACAAGATCCCATATGTGTTTAACCTAATAACGGTCTCCCCAGGCAGCCATGTTCTCTGAGGTAAGCGCCCCTCAGGAGGGTTCCTGTTCTCTTCTGTTGTGTCGTCCTGGCTCCGAGGACCAGGAGCCCTCCGTGTTTGACAGGGTCAAGCCGGCATACTCACCCTGCTCTGAGCGTTTCAAGCTGGGGGAGCGCAGCTTCAACCGCCAGTATGCGCACATTTACGCCACACGACTCATGCAGATGAGCCCCCTGCTCACGGAGAGGGCCCAGCAGAAATGGGGTAAGTGCATGGTTGACACCTAGCTCTCCAATTTGCTGCAACAGTTCATACACCAATACCTTGCTGAGAGTTAACTCTGTCCTGACTCCCTCCCTGTCAGGTGCAGGTGTACAGATCAGGAAGTTATGTGATCTGCAGATGGGTGAGCAGTGTTGCATTGTGGGAACCCTGTTCAAGCACATGGAACTGCAGCCATCCATTCTGAAGGAAATCAGTGAGGAAGTAAGAAGTTGCGAACATAAAATCAGACTTTGATTGTCATGAAACAAAAAGGATCGTTTGCCAAAGTCTGTATACTGGTTCTGGTAGTAACTCTTCAACTACATCTCTCTCTCTTAGCACAATCTGCTGCCCCAGCCTCCGCGCACGAGGTACATCAGCGAATCAGATGAGTTGATACTGGAGGATGAGCTGCAGAGGATCAAACTAGAGGGCAATATTGATGTGGACAAGTTTGTCACAGGTTTCTGTCTCTGTACCTTCTACCTAGTGTATCAGGATAGACAAGCTTGTCTCAGTTCTCATGATCATGTAGTAATGTTTTGTTTTTATTATTTATGTTTCTTGCTCTCCTTTCTCACTCTTAGGTAGTGTTATTGCTATTTATGGTGCAGAAAAGAATGATGGGAAATTCACAGTGGATGATTTCTGTACTGCTGACCTCCCCCCGCAGGCCCCCAGAACCACTCTCAGCTCAGACAGGTACACCCCCCCCCCCCCCCCCCCCACACACACACACACACACCATACCTAACCTTGTGAAATGTCAAACCTTAGAAGTGTACCAGTATCACAACACTGCAAAGGAAACTAAACAGGAAGTGGACCTAAATTCTAGAGGAAAATGTTGGATTAAACAGCCTTGTGTTGTCACCCAGAGTCACATTTGTTTATTTTACAAACTATAGCACACAATATTTAACAAAAGTAGGTTTTAAAGGACCAAAGCGTAGAGTCTGCTTTTTCTATTTTGCCAAGGAAAATGTGGTATTGTGACAACACTAAACTAATATATTATGTTGTGTGTAGGTTTGTGCTGCTGTTGTCAGGTTTGGGTCTGGGCGGTAGTCATGCAGACAGTATGCTGGCTTTACAGCTGCTTGTTGACATGGTAACGGGTCACCTAGGTGACCAGGGGGAGCAGAGTGGTGCATCGACAATCTCCAGGGTTCTACTGGCCGGGAACCTTCTGAGCCAAAGCACGCAGGACAAGGACGCATCCACCAAGGTGAGGGGACTGATTTAGCTGTGACATTATTACCGTAGCTTACACTTATCAAATCATTATAGTAGAATTGTCTTGACTTAGAGGCTACTGGTTCATTTTGAACTGTCCAGTGCGTGCATGTGCGTGCAATGTTTTCCTACCTGTATTGTCCCTCCAGGCTAAATACTTGACTAAGAAAACCCAGGCAGGCACTGTGGATGCCATGCGTCTGCTGGATGAGATGCTGATGCAGCTGGTGGTGAGTTCCAGAGATCCCTACCACATACACCAGGGATGTCACAGCCTGGGCATTATTTATCTAGTTTGCCATAGAATGTGCCATTCATTCAGTTATCTGAAGTGTGTCCTCCTCTCCTAGTCGTCAGTTCCAGTGGATGTGATGCCGGGCCAGTATGATCCTACGAACTATACCCTGCCCCAGCAGCCCCTACACCACTGTATGTTCCCCCTCTCCTCCTCCTACCCCACCCTGCAGCTGGCCTCCAACCCACACCAGGCCACCCTGGACGGGGTGAGGTGAGTCTCAACAACCCTGGGGCTTCTGGACTTAGGGCTTGGAAACATTTTGTTTGTTTTGACCAACTTCACAAAGCATTCTCTGTGGAGAAGAGTAATGTGGTCACTGTTTTCCAATGGGATTATTTTATTGCCATAACCTTTTGCATTAAATGAGCTAATGTATTTCCTGATGCCCTTTGTACTACAGATATGTGCAAGCTAGGTGTAAGTTGGGTTGTGTATGTCATGTGAAGTTGTCTGTAAGGAGCCAATGCAAAGGTCTTCCCTGTGTGCCTTAGGATCCTGGGGACGTCAGGGCAGAATGTGAAAGACATCCAGAAGTACAGCAGCATGGACAGTCACTTGGAGATACTGGAGAATACACTGAGGCTTAGACACCTCGCCCCTACTGCACCTGACACACTGGGTATGAACACACACCTCGCCCCTACTGCACCTGACACACTGGGTATGAACACACACCTCGCCCCTACTGCACCTGACACACTGGGTATGAACACACACCTCACTCCTACTGCACCTGACACACTGGGTATGAACACACACCTCGCCCCTACTGCACCTGACACACTGGGTATGAACACACACCTCGCCCCTACTGCACCTGACACACTGGGTATGAACACACACCTCACTCCTACTGTACCTGACACACTGGGTATGAACACACACCTCACTCCTACTGCACCTGACACACTGGGTATGAACACACACCTCGCCCCTACTGCACCTGACACACTGGGTATGAACACACACCTCACTCCTACTGTACCTGACACACTGGGTATGAACACACACCTCACCCCTACTGTATTTAGCGGCGGCCTCGGCGATTTAATGGCGGCTCGGTGGCTTTGGCCACGGTGACAGGCTTCTCCACCTCCCCGCTGCTTTGATCCAATCCTGCCATTGTGCCCTGGCGAAGCATGGTGGATATTATAACGTGGCTATCAGCTACCTACCGAACTTAACATTAGCTAAATTCCATCCAGCTGCTCGGTGAAAAAAGTTTCTTTGTAGTACGTAACTTTGAAAGTATACTCCCAAACGGTCAAATTGACCCTGCCCTTCTGGTAAAATGTGTTTGAAGTACGTATGATGCGTGCAAGGGAGTTGCATGAATGAAGCACAACAAATCGGTTGGGCATGACGGAGGGGGCAGATTGTGGGACAGAATTAGGGATACAAACAAAGGGGGCATTGCCACCTCGTGACCTGACCCACTGGATAAGAACACAC